>NC_136413.1:103855000-103872500 GCF_051521515.1 Lactuca serriola | reverse complement strand
AATTCGGTCACAGATCCGAGTCATGTTTACAACGGACTGAAATCAAACCGACACGAGTGCAGGGAAGGACAATAATGATGCTATGAGAACTGATACAGAGCAAGAGAAGCAAAATGTTGTAGTAAATAAACCTTCACGAAAATAGGGTCCTTGGATGATAGGTCAGAAAAGGGGACGACGCGGAGTGATAAATTGAAATCAGAGAGGGGGAATTCACGGAGGTGAGCGAGAACATGATGGCAATAAGCAATAGGGCTCTCGGTTTGCAGTGTTAGAAACTGAAGAACCCGAAGGGATGGCCGATGAGCACAGGCTCGCCGGAGTGATCAGGGGGAACAATGAGATAGAGCAACGGGAAGAAGGTCGTCGTCTCTTTGGGAAGAGTCCAGCTCCAAGTACGCGGTTCAAGCACAGCTAAATGCACAGAGAGAACAGAGCACCCGGAATCAGCAAGCCATCCAGGGGGCCGGGGCCGCCCCCCACTTAACAACCTAAAAACCCTCCTACCCAATCCCAACCGAAAAACCCAGCGCAAGCTCCGCCCAGACCCGCTTATAACAACGCTGCGCCTCCGGCCAATTATGATCCTCAGCAGCAACAAGGTGCTCCCAAGCGACCCTGGGGACCCAATAGAGCTCACTACCCGCCATTAGCCCTACCCATTCCTACCCTATTCTCCATCCTTCTGACCTGTAAAACCCTTTCTCTGCCCAGAGATCAACCACTCCCCTGGCCTCCTGGTCTCGACTATTCAAAGTTCTGTCCATTTCACCGATACGCAGGCCGTACCATCGAAGAGTGTCATACTTTGCGTGATGTCATCTAGATGAAAATCTTATCAATTGGAACGAAGTTAAGGCATACCTTAAAGCCGCCAATGTCATTGAAGCTACTGGGGATCTAGACTAATCCAATGCCACAACATCAAGGGGGACAAGTCACCACTCAGGGACCTACACCGGTACAAACTAATCCAGGACTTTCTACCAGCGCTAACACCATCCGAGCTTGCACTGCCGCTCGAAGAGAGATGCCTGTGAGACCCTCTCAAGTTCTTGAATTCGAAGGAGGTTCTGAGAATTCAAAAGTCCGAAGTCACTTTCTTTGTCCCTAGGAATCTAAGTTCCAAAAGCAGACGAAATCGCTATGGAACCGGACCTCCTCGCTGCCGCTTAATTCATTACCAGGAAGAGGGAAATTCGCTTTTTTAGTAAGCCCTATTAGCTAGTAAGGGTGGGTTGAAAAGGTAAAGAAGGAAGAATCCGAACGAATGCGTGGGCAGGTGAAATGAGCCCTTTTTTTAATACCCTCGTCACCTACTAGTGAGCCGGAAAGCTTAGGGACGCCTCTCGTTCCTCTTCCCCCATTTGACAACCGTATCTCGTTCGGATGATTCTCTGAAACCCCCTTAACTAAGAGAGAGAAAGGCGAAGGGAAGTTCGGAAAAGCCTAGCAGACGGGACTATCAACCCCTTTCTATTAAGACCTTGGCACCATCCTTACCCCCCTACGAAAGATTTAGCCCTATTTATTTATAAGAGGAAAGCTCCCAGGTTCCACATCTTAAAGAAGTGCATGACCAGATTGGAAGCACGGAGGTTCATTCGCAATGGGACAACTCACCCAGCCATGATGCATGACAGAAGAGATCGAGCACAAAATGGAGTTTCCCTCTTGGGCGAGGCTCACGTCCGGAAATAATCTTTTTCAAGACTTTCTCTCCTATGTTGACCTTTCTCTATATTACCTTATTTTTTAATTCACTTGAAAGCCCCTTTTCTGGTAGACCTGGGCATGTTCCATGGCGCGAAGTCTCTTCTCATCTAATAGCTCTCATTTTGGGGATATATAAAAAGCTCTCTATCATCCACATCCAAATCTTTTTCTGGGCCCTGATGTTTCAGGGAATGGCGGAATCCGTCTCTAGCAAGTACGCAACTGGCCTTAAATTGTATCGAGAGGCCCTTCTCATAAGATGTTGTAAGGGCCTTATTTGACGAAGCTTAAAGCAGACATCAAGAGCTAAGAAGGGGGCCAACAAGCCCCTTTGAAGCTAATGCCTTAGAAGCTACAGGACATAGAAGCAGGCCAACAAGTGGATTGAATCTTTTCCAGTCTAGAGACTGGCGGATTACCTTCGAAACAAAGGATTGCAAAATTCCTTCTGCTTTGGACAAGATAAGTGGACAGATGAGTTGAATAATACAGGGACTGATAAGCTAAGCGAGGTTCCCCTTTGAGATCTCCCAACCTAAAGGCTTTATTCAGAGGTGGGTCTTTCAACCGCCTACTCTTTCGATGAAGGGTGCACTACAAGAGAATCGGTACTAAAGATATTAAATGGGGGGATTTCGCCGATATTGAGTCGACTATAAACTATTCATCTTGCTTGGAACCGTCGTTGTGTATGGGAAAGAGGGCTTCTACCTATGCTTGGTTGGGAAAAGGGTGAATGGTCCCAAAAGGGACGGGAAAAAGCCACTAGAAAGAACGGGGGGTCATCCACCAAGTATCAAGCTGGGTAGTCCACTTTATCCGTGACTCTGAGTACAAGATTTTCGGGATCAAGAAACTAGCAAACAAATATGCTCGGCTGGACTCTTTTCTCGTATGCCCGGAAAATTCAATTTCGGTACAACTCCGCTTGCTGCAAAGCCTTTATTTATCGTCCAAACACTCCAGATCTGCACTTCCCTTTACTCCATAGGGCCGAAGCCTTATTAAGTTAAGAATTAAGAAGGGCTTTTTTTTATAGAGAGAGAGTCAGGGGCGATCTATATTGCTTACCACAGCTCTATTCCCGACTTGAAATCCATAACGGACTTTAAGAGAGGATGAACATTCCCGTTCTATAGGTAGCACTGCTGATCCGTGTATGGATAATGAAGGCCCAAAAGGTTATGGGTAGCTTACTATTGGGCTAGAAAGTTGTTTGGGCTTAATGGCCTATGGGGTGTGCATGGTGAGGTAGTTGTTGGATTAGGGTTTTCTTAATTAAATTAATAGAAGTTTAATAAATCCAAGACTTCATTGATTGTTTGATTCAATGCTTGGATGGTTATGGAAGCATTGGGAAGGGTAATATTGATGGT
The DNA here is from genome assembly GCF_051521515.1 of Lactuca serriola. Taxonomy (NCBI): domain Eukaryota; kingdom Viridiplantae; phylum Streptophyta; class Magnoliopsida; order Asterales; family Asteraceae; genus Lactuca; species Lactuca serriola. The sequence goes on along the minus strand of NC_136413.1, from coordinate 103,869,408 downwards.
CCTCTTTAAACTTTGGGAGTTACACTGTTATCATTGATGGCTCTCTTTAATCCTTGGGAGTTACACTCTTTACATCTTCTCATAACCAATTACTAGCAATTGAAAAACAATTGAAGACATGAACGTTTTTTTTTTCATTCTTTAGGGTGGTAGACGTTTTTTTTGTGTTATTTCAAGAGTTTCCTTAATTTTCATTTACTAGCTTTAATGAGTAGTTGGTTGGTTGGCTTGTAACCACCAACTTTGTAATAAAGGCTTCATATAAAGCCATGTTTATGCATGGAAAAAGTGATAGACGAATTTCTAAGAAAAAAACTTTTGTTCACTTGGAATTATTGTTATAATTCAAAAATTATCTTGTTAGGACGTGTTCTTGACTTGATACGAACTCAATCCAATAGGTCTTGGATTGTTTTCACCGGTATACAACTTAATAGGTCTTGAGTTGTTACTAATCTATCCATTTCTTTCCATTCATATATCATTTGTGGTTACTTTCTCTCTTAATTTACCTAAACACTACCCTACTCACCAAATCAAGCCCATACACGTATCATAAGTGGTATCAGAGCCTAGTTCCGATTGGGTGTAACTAAGTTCTTGTTCAAAAAAATCCTTCTAGGTTTGTTTGATTTCAGTTCCTATTCAGAAATTGTTTTCCAAACATGTTGCGTAAGTTATACTATGAAGAAGAAATAGAGGAAGAGAAATTTGAAGAAGAGGAGGAAGAAGATTCCGGTCCCATCTATGACACCGATGGGGAAGGGGAATTTGTTGAAAGAATTAATTTAGTGACTGGAGAAAAAATTGTTGAACACTCTAACCCTTTCTATGCCACTGATGGGGAAGACGACCATGAAGAAATTGAAGAAGAAATAAATTTCGTGGTTGGAAACAAAATTGTTGAAACAACTGTGAAAGAAATCGATTTTGTTGTTACAAACAAAATTGTTGAAGAAAAGATTGAAGAATCCAAAAAGGTGGAGCAGGTTCTTGACCACGAAGATGTGGTTGTGGTTAAGAAGGATGACGATACTCGTCTTATAACAAACCGTCTTTCTAAGAACCTAGAAGAAGGAGTGACCCATCAAGTTCCAAGTTCCGAGCAATTACGAGGGAGGGAGTTCATAATGCTTGGATTCCTATTCTTTTGGTGTGCCTTAAGTTGGGAAGCCATGTTATTGGAACATGTTGTTTATCAACCCATATGTACAAACCATGATCCATTATTTCATATGACCATTATCAATCCTTTAGATTATTACAAGGATAATTTACTAGGTCCTAATCTTGTTCATGGGAGTGTACAAAAGTGGTTTTTGATCCACAAATGGAAGATATGGTTAGGAGTGAATTCAGCGAGTTCTTTGAGTTATTTGAAGACGAACATGTGTATGTGGAGGAGAGACATTACAAGGTTATTTGCAATGAATGAAAAACACGTGGTTGCTGCTCCTGCGTTAATATGGCTAAATTTATTTTATCTTTTCAAGTTCAAGAACATTAATTGTGGGATGATCCTTTTGTGCAATACCCTATCTCATAAAGATACTTATGTCCATGATTTGCACTTTTCACAAGTGTTAAAACATAAAACAGGAGGATGGAAGCATGGATCATGGCGTGGGTTAAAAGAGGATCTCGTATCAGCTAACCATCTAAAAATAATTACACATGGGTGGAATTCAAAACCCAAGGCCATGTGGCGCATCAATCATGATCAACTTTGGAAAAAGAATGTTGTGGAGGATTACAAACTTGTGAATGGGTATGTAGATGGACAAGAGGATGTTGTGCTTAGTTTCTATGGTGGTTTGTCCAAAATAATGCAAGTATTGATTCATACTTCTATGGATCAAAAGGAGAGTGAGATTGATGACATCAGAGCTGCTAAGCCAAAGCAAATGGTTAGTTTGAAAAAAGAAGAGTTAAGTGATGATAATTTCGGTATGGATAAAACTGATTTTAAGAAGGGTAATGTTATCTTGAGATATCCTTCATTTGAAAGAAGATACCAACTTGGAGTAAAGAAAAGTTCACATTCTATAATAACTATTTGTTTTCAGGACCAAATGTCATGGAAGGTTCATATGGGAGAACAACATAATCTGGTCCTTACTGAATTGAGGACAATTCCTTTCGAACAAGGAGGGAATGATCCGTGTATGGATAATGAAGGCCCAAAAGGTTATGGGTAGCTTACTATTGGGCTAGAAAGTTGTTTGGGCTTAATGGCCTATGGGGTGTGCATGGTGAGGTAGTTGTTGGATTAGGGTTTTCTTAATTAAATTAATAGAAGTTTAATAAATCCAAGACTTCATTGATTGTTTGATTCAATGCTTGGATGGTTATGGAAGCATTGGGAAGGGTAATATTGATGGTCCTCTTTAAACTTTGGGAGTTACACTGTTATCATTGATGGCTCTCTTTAATCCTTGGGAGTTACACTCTTTACATCTTCTCATAACCAATTACTAGCAATTGAAAAACAATTGAAGACATGAACGTTTTTTTTTTCATTCTTTAGGGTGGTAGACGTTTTTTTGTGTTATTTCAAGAGTTTCCTTAATTTTCATTTACTAGCTTTAATGAGTAGTTGGTTGGTTGGCTTGTAACCACCAACTTTGTAATAAAGGCTTCATATAAAGCCATGTTTATGCATGGAAAAAGTGATAGACGAATTTCTAAGAAAAAAACTTTTGTTCACTTGGAATTATTGTTATAATTCAAAAATTATCTTGTTAGGACGTGTTCTTGACTTGATACGAACTCAATCCAATAGGTCTTGGATTGTTTTCACCGGTATACAACTTAATAGGTCTTGAGTTGTTACTAATCTATCCATTTCTTTCCATTCATATATCATTTGTGGTTACTTTCTCTCTTAATTTACCTAAACACTACCCTACTCACCAAATCAAGCCCATACACGTATCATAAGTGGTATCAGAGCCTAGTTCCGATTGGGTGTAACTAAGTTCTTGTTCAAAAAAATCCTTCTAGGTTTGTTTGATTTCAGTTCCTATTCAGAAATTGTTTTCCAAACATGTTGCGTAAGTTATACTATGAAGAAGAAATAGAGGAAGAGAAATTTGAAGAAGAGGAGGAAGAAGATTCCGGTCCCATCTATGACACCGATGGGGAAGGGGAATTTGTTGAAAGAATTAATTTAGTGACTGGAGAAGAAATTGTTGAACACTCTAACTTTCTATGCCACTGATGGGGAAGACGACCATGAAGAAATTGAAGAAGAAATAAATTTCGTGGTTGGAAACAAAATTGTTGAAACAACTGTGAAAGAAATCGATTTTGTTGTTACAAACAAAATTGTTGAAGAAAAGATTGAAGAATCCAAAAAGGTGGAGCAGGTTCTTGACCACGAAGATGTGGTTGTGGTTAAGAAGGATGACGATACTCGTCTTATAACAAACCGTCTTTCTAAGAACCTAGAAGAAGGAGTGACCCATCAAGTTCCAAGTTCCGAGCAATTACGAGGGAGGGAGTTCATAATGCTTGGATTCCTATTCTTTTGGTGTGCCTTAAGTTGGGAAGCCATGTTATTGGAACATGTTGTTTATCAACCCATATGTACAAACCATGATCCATTATTTCATATGACCATTATCAATCCTTTAGATTATTACAAGGATAATTTACTAGGTCCTAATCTTGTTCATGGGAGTGTACAAAAGTGGTTTTTGATCCACAAATGGAAGATATGGTTAGGAGTGAATTCAGCGAGTTCTTTGAGTTATTTGAAGACGAACATGTGTATGTGGAGGAGAGACATTACAAGGTTATTTGCAATGAATGAAAAACACGTGGTTGCTGCTCCTGCGTTAATATGGCTAAATTTATTTTATCTTTTCAAGTTCAAGAACATTAATTGTGGGATGATCCTTTTGTGCAATACCCTATCTCATAAAGATACTTATGTCCATGATTTGCACTTTTCACAAGTGTTAAAACATAAAACAGGAGGATGGAAGCATGGATCATGGCGTGGGTTAAAAGAGGATCTCGTATCAGCTAACCATCTAAAAATAATTACACATGGGTGGAATTCAAAACCCAAGGCCATGTGGCGCATCAATCATGATCAACTTTGGAAAAAGAATGTTGTGGAGGATTACAAACTTGTGAATGGGTATGTAGATGGACAAGAGGATGTTGTGCTTAGTTTCTATGGTGGTTTGTCCAAAATAATGCAAGTATTGATTCATACTTCTATGGATCAAAAGGAGAGTGAGATTGATGACATCAGAGCTGCTAAGCCAAAGCAAATGGTTAGTTTGAAAAAAGAAGAGTTAAGTGATGATAATTTCGGTATGGATAAAACTGATTTTAAGAAGGGTAATGTTATCTTGAGATATCCTTCATTTGAAAGAAGATACCAACTTGGAGTAAAGAAAAGTTCACATTCTATAATAACTATTTGTTTTCAGGACCTAATGTCATGGAAGGTTCATATGGGAGAACAACATAATCTGGTCCTTACTGAATTGAGGACAATTCCTTTCGAACAAGGAGGGAATGATCCGTGTATGGATAATGAAGGCCCAAAAGGTTATGGGTAGCTTACTATTGGGCTAGAAAGTTGTTTGGGCTTAATGGCCTATGGGGTGTGCATGGTGAGGTAGTTGTTGGATTAGGGTTTTCTTAATTAAATTAATAGAAGTTTAATAAATCCAAGACTTCATTGATTGTTTGATTCAATGCTTGGATGGTTATGGAAGCATTGGGAAGGGTAATATTGATGGTCCTCTTTAAACTTTGGGAGTTACACTGTTATCATTGATGGCTCTCTTTAATCCTTGGGAGTTACACTCTTTACATCTTCTCATAACCAATTACTAGCAATTGAAAAACAATTGAAGACATGAACGTTTTTTTTTTCATTCTTTAGGGTGGTAGACGTTTTTTTTGTGTTATTTCAAGAGTTTCCTTAATTTTCATTTACTAGCTTTAATGAGTAGTTGGTTGGTTGGCTTGTAACCACCAACTTTGTAATAAAGGCTTCATATAAAGCCATGTTTATGCATGGAAAAAGTGATAGACGAATTTCTAAGAAAAAAACTTTTTTTCACTTGGAATTATTGTTATAATTCAAAAATTATCTTGTTAGGACGTGTTCTTGACTTGATACGAACTCAATCCAATAGGTCTTGGATTGTTTTCACCGGTATACAACTTAATAGGTCTTGAGTTGTTACTAATCTATCCATTTCTTTCCATTCATATATCATTTGTGGTTACTATTCTCTCTTAATTTACCTAAACACTACCCTACTCACCAAATCAAGCCCATACACGTATCAACTGCCCCTATTAGATTAGAGAAGGGTGAGGGCCCACTTCCTTCTGATCTGCTAGCACTGTGAATTACCTTAGACCTACGCAGCAGGAACGAGATGGAGCACCTACTCTACTGGTCGTCTGCTCTCTCGAGGTCGTCCTTATCTAGGTACAAAAAGGACATTACGGGATATCTCCAAAATTCGATGTACTTCGTGCAGGACACATCTCATGTTTGCCGAATCTAAAAACCATCGCCTTTGCATCCAAACACTTCACGGCGGCTATGATCAGATCCCAGTGTTGGTTCACTTTTGACTTTATCCTCCACCAAATCTTATGATCTCCTGTTCTCAATGATGTTAAGCAGCTCCTGATCGCAGCAATCATGCCTTCGAAGGTACGTTTTTTTCATTCGGGGTCTTACCTTGGGGATAGACGATGGACCCGCCATTCGACATGATGCAGCATTTTGAAAGAAAATTCCATCAAATAAAAGGAGTTTACATTTCTGACATCTCTTGACACCCTTACTTTTAATAGGGGGCCTTGCCTCATGATTTTCTTGGCAAGCATTTGGCTGTTGACGTGTCCTCCGCACCCACTTGAATGAGCTTGTTCAACAATGTGTGCTCCTTATTTCGGAAGGGCGAGTGACCTTTTGTAAAGGACATCTCCCAAGATCACAAATCGTCGGGAAAGTTCCCTCCGGGCTCTCCTCTGACCACGAGTGGCGTACTCCGGTATGAACCCGTCTTGAGGTAATTGTAGAAAGAATAATACCATGGTTCCCATCGTCCTCGTAATCTTCCTCATCTTGACTGGTGATAGTTCATCATGTTCCAACTCCCGATAGTCTTCATCCAAGAAGAGAAATGAGTCCCGTTCGGCGGAAGGGCTCTCTGTGGCTCGGATGTCGATGACAAGCGACTCTGTGCTTCGGTGTACTAGCATGTGTACTAGAGCGGCTGAGTATGAATTCCATAAGGGCTGGCGAGTCAGCCAAGCGATTTTCTATTCTCGGAACATGGGTGAAGGTGATCTCCCTAAAGCGCTTGATCAGGTCAATGGCAAGTTCTTGGTACGATATGAGTTGGGTCTCTTTGGTCTTCCATTCTCCTATACCTCTCTCTATAAAAAAAAGCCTTTCCCCTTTTCAGAATACCCACGGTAAGCATCCTGCTCTCGATCCAGAGCTACTGCTTCAACAATCAACTGAGCTTAGGAAGTCAGGTTAAGACGTCGACTTATAATTGGTCTTGCCCGAGGAGATGAAAAAGAATTAGGGCTTGCTTTCTCAATTCACATCTATGAGCGATGATTCCTCTATCTCTTGCTCGCTTCGATCGGACTCTGGCAGCTTAGGGAAGAATGATGGCTCGCTAACAAGGCCCCTAAATGACCGCTCAGAAGGCCTACCTCTTTTTTTCCCAATCTCTCACTCGCTCGTCCCTCTCTCATGAAAGATTGTCTCTCCTCTCCCGGCGGCTTTTAGTCATATCTATAGCCAGTTGCTAAGACGATTCCCACTCAAGCATTCTCATTCAACGGTCTATCAATGCTGTCTTATTTAGTTCAAAATTACTTTCTTTCTACTAGTTCTTACATAAGCAATTTGCAGGAAGTAAACGAAGTCTTTCCTTCCGAAATCCACTCCTGAAGTCACGTCTTTCAGTACTGGGACTGAAGTCAAGTACTTTCGAGTTGCTCTTTGCCCAAAGCCCTCTTTCCGACTTAGAAAGACCAACTAACAATAGCTTTAGCATCTCTTGAGTTGGAAAGGTCTTTATAGAGCTAAGGGGAAGGTTTGGAACCCTAGTAGCAGAATGGAATCAGCGGGCTGACTTCCATGCTAACACGAGTAGTTTAACTCAGCATTACCTCGTAAGGTCGTTTTCAATTTTTTTTGCTTTGCGAGAAACTTTTTAAAAAGTCTTCAAATAGCCATTGCATAGTTTACGAATTATGCTTAGTAGGGACCTAAACACAGGAATGGTTCAGAGTCAGACCACGCCTTATGACGAAAGGGGGAGAAAGGACTGTCGATCTGTGATCAAAGAAAACTATACCTGAAGAATGGGATACAGATTGACCGGCACAAAATCCATCTCTATCAATCTACGCTCATTGATGAGACGGTGACATAGAGAAGTCACCCCCTTCTCACTTAAAAGTAAAGAAGAGATACAAACTTTTGAATCTAAATTTGGTGGGATCGAGGATGGAATCGAATAGCGAATGCACTTGACCGACCCGCCATCTCTTTCCTTCAATAATGCCTTCGCTTCACTTCAAGACGCTATTTGCCAATAAGAAAAAAACTACCTGAATGGAAGAAGCCGAAGGGGTGAACGAGCGCTGCGGTAACGAGCTTTCCTTCTGCCGGCCTTTATAGGAGTAGGGGAGCGTGGTGAGATAGATAGACGTCCAATCCTGCAGCAGCTAGTTGCTCGGCCTTAGTCTTGGGCTGATCTCACACTTCAATCAAGCCCTTCGTACTTCGATCCAATCAATCGATCGATCAAGAGGCTAATCTCTTTTGTTTGGGCCGGTAGCTAAAAGAAAGTCCTCGCTTTCTCTTGAACAAGGGAAGGGCAGCATAGCATTAGCTTCAATTAAACAAGCTCAACCTTGAGAAAGGTGGTAGGACGAAGAACCGTTGAACGCTTCAACTTGGCCACTGAAGAAGGCGAAGGCTGGGCGAGAGACTAGGCCAACTTACTGCTTACTGCTATGCCATGGTTGAAGCTTTAGCAGTTTTTCCTAAACGGTGATACCGCCAGGTTTGAAACTTCAATCTTTTAGCAGCTTGTGGGGCCTGGCCTGAAGGTGATATTAATACCACTCCGGCCCCTGCAGCCCCCAAAGTGCTAGATCCATCGAAGTAGAGAGTCCACCTCTGCAAAGGCGAGGACTTCTTCATCGAGCTCCACTGGTTCGAAAACATTCATGGCATGATCTGCCAAGAAGTCTGCAAATGCCTGTCCTTTGACCGCCTTCATAGGAACGTACCGAAAAGTGAACTCGGATAGCCCTAGGATCCACTTCCCAATTCTCCCCTTCAACACGGGTCTGGTCAGCATATACTTAATCAGGTCCGTTCGAGCAATTACCAACACTGTTGTGGAAAGAAAGTAGTGTCGGAGCTTGGTTGCTGCAAAGTAGAGCGATAAGCACATCTTCTCGATCGGCGAATAATTCTTCTTAGGGAAGACCCTGCTGAGATAATACACGGCCTGCTCCTGCCCTGAATCAGATCGAATTGGGGCATAGGGGATGATTGTAGATAGACCATCAGCATAATCAATTCTCGTAAACCAAGAACCATCAAGCAATTTCATGCTTTTGTTCCTAATTGGGTAAACCGGCTCATTCGCCTTTACCACTCCACTCTGTTTGTAGGAAGGTACTTCCGGCCCTCCTCAAGGATACCCGCAATGATTGGGTCAAGATTTTTAGGTTGTGATGTAGGAATAACCATTTTCTCTATACCCCCCATCTGTGTATAAGGGTCAGCAAGCTCCGAATCCCGTTTGTTCCTTTCTTGGGTCAAGGAGCAATTTCAAACATTTCCATTTTGATATTGGATTTCCCTTTTCAAGATGTCTCAGAGCAAGCAAAGTCTGACCTTATCTACTTATAAGCGCAGAGGGAAAGTAGCAACTTGATTTGGACCATAGGGGGCTTCCTTCCGAACTACGGATAGGCTACCGGGCTTTGCACTTCGGCCCGTGAGAATACCGTGCTCTATCTCTTCTCTCACCCGACAGAGAACTATCGTCTCGCTTTCGCTATTTATTGCAAAAAAAGAAAAGACAAGGGGGGGACATAAAGGTCTTACCCCTGAACATCAAAACAAGCTAGGGAGCTCTAAAAAAGAACATGCCTTGGCTATGAACAGGCTTTTTAGAATCAAAAGGAAGAGACCCTAAGCTATTAAATAAAATGGAGTCTGAATGAGTATGACCATAAGCAGCCAAACAATCTGCAGCTTTGTTGTCCCCCCTAAAGACATGAGATAATTTCGATAAAGAAAAATGTCCTTTCCCAGCAAGCACAACTCACTAGCATGATCCTAAGAAAGCCACACTGTGATTTTGATTTGGCACCATTAAACCAGGAAGCCAAAAGATGGTGAAGAGAGGAGCTTTATAAAAGAAATCCACATTGAGACTGGGAGAGAAATGAGACCCTATTATCCTAGGAATATCACTTTGAGAGAGGTGATCCACTCTTTCTATGCAAGGAGAGGAACAGCAAACACATTTGGAGGCAAAATTCATTCCAAACCTGGGAAAACTGCTATCAACAGCAATGGCATTCTTAATTAGTCTTAGTTTCCACAAAAAAACACCCATTTTCAAGGGCAACCATTTGTTCCAAAGATTTTGATAAAGAGATCTCTAGCCAGTCTCTTCTTTTGAGAGGACAACTCAATCAACTCGGCGGATCCCCTCTTGTCAAAATACTGAAAGCGAGAGTGAAGCATGTGTTTCGTTTACATTCTAACTATTTTACCATAGTTAAGAGAGTCAAGACGATCTTCCTTTTCTTTTGCCCTAAGCCCCAGTCATCCGTGGAGCCTTTTCATATCATAGCTAGGCCTCCTCTTTTTCGATGACTTAGGAGGGAAATTCTCTTCTCGCAATTAGGAGTCAGTGGATGACATCCCATTCTACGAGTTTACTTACGGCTGGAGTAAGCAGAGAGTCAAAAAAGTCCAGGGAAGCTTTTCAAGTAGGATTCGAACCTACGCCCGACTAGTCAGTTACCAGCCGACCGCTCTACCACTGAGCTTGAAATAAAAAAAGGGGTTTTCCGGTGATTAAGGTAAGGTCTTGGGTCGAAAAGTAGGTATAAAGATATGCATATTTGAACAAAAAATGTAACTAAGCCCTTATCAAAAACAACTATTCCAAAGAACCGGTTTCAATAATCTGAATAAAGCCATTATCGTCCACAGATATGAAAGCCCCAATACAAGTAACTGGGTCGCCCCCTGGGACTAAACACATAACCTTTCCAACAAGACCTAGTCCATTCAAGAACTCCTCCCATTTGGGTACATGAAATTCCTTCCATTTTACAATCCCAAGAGGAACGCTAATTTCATAATCATAACGAGCGTGTGGCATTTTTATAAACTGTTCTTCGAAAGCTTGGTAAAATTCATCTAAAAAAAATTGAATAAGACGGGAGCTCTAAAATCAATAGTTGGTATTCCTTCCTTAGACGACCAATCTTTCCCAGTCTTGTCTATAATGGGCGAGTGAAGAAAGGATGATACCTGAAAATCTTTTGATCTTTCACCACAGATTCCAGTTTAGACAAAAGACGCGAACGGGAAAGGATATGCGTCTGCAATCAAAGTGGATACTTGTTCTTGATGGTTAGGTTACCTTGTTGAGCGCCCGATAATCAATGCCCAAGGCTCCCTTTCTGGAATAAAACAAGGGCTCCCCAACCTTTTCCCCAGCAAGATAGGGAAAAAGAGCCTTGGAGGCTGGAATATAAATAGGAAAAAATGACTTCCTTCAATTCTTTCCTGAGTTCAACCAAGCCCCTTAACTAATAGATGCTAGTTGGGGGGGCCATCTGCTAAACCCAGCCCCACTCTAAGTAAGTTAAGGGGCTTTGGCTCCAGGCTCCAACTTGATCTTGTGGTAGACTGGCCCTCCTAGGGGGCACTTGGCAACTCACTCGTGGGGCATGAAATCCCCAAATTCCTAAAGTACTTGCTGCACTTCTTGGGAAAGAAGTCGTCTTGGTATTGGATCCGCTCTTCTCTTAGCATGAACATGAATTCTATTCTATTCGTCTTCTTTATTCAGCCCCCACCCGAACCATTCTTAAGACCACCAAGCCCTCCCGAATGAGTTCTACTATAGAAGCTTTCAACGTAGACCCGGGGACAAATCTTTCACTCACTGAGAAGTGAAAACCTGTGACTAGATCGTCCTGAAGACGGATGCGACGGGAAGAAGTGGCATTTGGAAGTGTTGCTGACTTAACATTTAGGTTTCGGCATAACAAAGCTTGCACTGTCTTTTCGCACTTAGGCGCACTGCGTGCCATTGGTAATGATTCTACTACGGTGCCACAAATTCGCAAGCTGATCCTAAGTAATCGTTGTTGTTCATTGGATTCCGGAGGAACTACTTCGTTAGGATTGAGGAATTGCTGTGATTCTTCCTGAATAGCCTGGATTCTCCCGTCGAGAGTCTCTTTGAAAGTCTTACCTAAACTCTTCCGACTGAATATGATAAAGCCTATAAAACAACGAGCTACTATCATTTCTTCATTATAGATTGAGATCTTCTTCGAACTTGATGCACAAATAGATAGAATAGCAGCAAATAGCATCTTTCTAGCCTGCATATTCGTGGAACTCAATCTCATTTAGAAAGCCTTCTCTCTATCTTTCAGCAACTGAACGGGAAGTGGTTTAGGAAAGGACTTTAGAATCGGATGCGCTCGCCCAGCGAGAAAGGCCCTGACCCTGCCAACCAAGTCAAAATAAAAAAGAAAGAAGAGAACGAAAAGAGAACTTCGTATTTTGCTAACTCTCTAGGAGTCATGTTTAACCTTGAATGCTATTAATAGATTCTACAGCAATAGTCCCTCGGACTCGGAAAGTAATAACGAAAATGGCTAACCCAATAGCAGATTCCGCAGCTGCCACCGTTGGAACCAATGAAGCAAATGATTGACCCATCATATCATCCGAAGAAACGGAAAATACCAAAAAGTTCGAATTCACAGCTAATAACATTGATTCAATTGGCATTGACATAATAGGAATATTTCGTCTATTAAGGAGGATTCCCCGAATACCTGAAATAGAGATGATCATAGAAAATGTGAAATATTTGATAGGATCCGTTTCGGGAACGTAGAATGTAAGAGAAATTCAAATGTTAGAACTCCAGAACCTCATTAGAAAACATAGTTGATTAAATCGAGGAGATTGTAAATCTCTTCCCATAACCAACTATGAGTTCCATTTGATTGTAAGTCATAAAAATCCCTGACTAGGCTACTTAAATCGTCCGCATTTACAGCCCGAACAAGGTCCGCCATGGACCATTCGGGAGGTAACTGCCTTTCGGTTTCATTTAGTAATTGGTTTAATGTATGACTTATGCTTTCCAGGATTTCCGGAAATGGTGGAGCGCTTTGCGCCTCTGACTCAGTACTTGATAGACTATCTAATGAAGAATCTGTGGATCCCAAGAAGTCCATATCAGTCTCTTGGGATAGCATAAAAGAAAGCTCACTCGGGCTTGGTTGCCCGTAGAGAATCAAAAAATCTTGTTCCGGTTGCATCCGAAAATAATAAAATAGTCGTGCCGCGCTCCCCTATCTTTGTTTAGGTAGCTTAAGCTTCTCTTTAGCAAGACCAACAGTCTTACTTAATGAGGGTAGCTTGGCTGTTAACCAAGAAATGAACGGGATTCTGCACTTGGAATGCAAAAGCATTCTTTTCAATCTTGTACCTTACTTAACACCAACTCAATCTCGATTCTCTGAAGCAGCAAACTCTCAAAAAAATGAATTGACCAATTGACGACGCTCCTCATTCATTATAACGATATTTTCTCAATTCTATTGTTTAACCACGAAGAGTGTATCTGACGGAGACACTCGCTAGATCTAGTTAGAGTTCCTCGGCGAATCGTCTCTTTCTTAATGAAATATCTGTCTAGCCCTTATCCTGCTAACGACGCCCTTCTTATCTACGAAATTGACCCTTCCTTTCCTTCCCCAGCTTTGAGTGAAGTTCCTTCCATCAACAGTTAAGTCATTAGTACCAGAGCCTATTCTTTCAATTGTGCAATCAGTTCTTCCACTTTGCTCAATAGCCGGAGATGAAATAGCGAAGGTTACGTTCACATTTCTAAGCGCGGTTCTTCCTCCATCAGATCAGGCATAATCAACAGGAGAGAGCCAAGCAAGGTTGACGAGAGCAGCGGATTATTTCACAATTACCCAAACTCGAGCAAGGGTAGCAACGGTTACTGATTACCTGACTGAACCACCAGGAGCTTCTTCTATGGCATCAATGCCATTATCTGTCCATCAATCCGATTTAATTAATCAATCGAAATCTTTCATTTTATCGGGAATTTTTGGTTGTTCTTTGCCTTACCGAGTTGATAACATCTACACCGGAAACAAGAAGTCTACCAACGGTTATTGCCAACAGTTCCTACGTTCACAGCTCTTATTTTTCCAACAGCTAGGCCATCCAAGGGGAGGGATGACAGCCCTATCCCAGCTAACTTCACTCTTATGATGATTCAATTGCTTACACCGGCTACTGGTTGAGCTGCTACGAAAGCAGTTACCTTTCTTACAGCAGGGCAGATGATTTCACAGTTAGCAAATCTTTCTTCTGAACTCTCACAAAAGAGCTTACTCTCTTTCGAAAGACCGGATACGGTTAGATCTAATTCTAGCACTTAGAGTGTCCTGCTCCCCCCTTTGCCATTGTCACTACTGGTACCTGACCCCGTCGGCTCGACATTTTTGCAAACACCGACCCGACCCTTACTCAATAGGGCAATTCAAAGAGGAGAACGAGGACAGCTGACTACCGCTAAAAGTCAGACTACGAGTACACATTGTACGATTGAAAACTGCCGCTGCATACTACCCGGTAATTGCAGGTCTGACTGATGCCTTCTCTCCAACAGCTGCTTCAATCAATGTGAAGTCTGACTACGAGGCCTCTTAGCCCGCAGCTGACTACTTATTGAAATGAAAGACCGAACATTTAAGGCTAACTCTTTCTCGTCTTCAAAAAAGTATCAAAATGCAGTTATATAAGCTATCACTTTTGCAATTCAAGATCAGCTCATCGAAGGGAAAAGTGAGAGTATCAAAATGCAGTTATATGAGCATCGACTTGATAATTTGCCTAGTGAGAAAGCCAGGAAAAGACCCAACAGGCATACAAACTCACTCTCCCGGGGCAGCAGAGGAAGGCAAGATTTCTTAGGAGTTTCAAATCTCGAAAAAAGGCTTTCTTTTAGGCGCTTCCTCTCCTTTCAGTCGAGCTAGGCTGAAGACTTTCTCTTTCTAACCAAGCAAGCTTCATGCTGAAACTATCT
>NC_136413.1:103845000-103847500 GCF_051521515.1 Lactuca serriola | reverse complement strand
CTTGACCTGACTTTCCCTATTGGCTTTGACTGCGGTAAGTAATTCACTCAAACCGATTCCATTTATGGAGGGTGGGAAAACTCTTTCTTTTATCAGGATGAAAGGCTTAGCCGCCTGACTCACTCCGGATAGAAAGATTGAGAGGGTCAGACACGGCGGAGACGGCACATTGAATATGGGATTGAGACTACGACTGGAATGGAATTGCTCCGTTGATAGATCCAGATTCGCATCCGCCCATCTAAGAGATTTCTTCGTGCCGGGTCGTGAGCTATGTGGAGCGATCAAAAAAATGGGATCTATTGGGCTTTCACCTGCACTGCCTTCGCCTAGGACATTAGAAAGGGCTTGCTGCTGGTTCGGAACTCCCCTATCTATTTGAATTGATTTACAGCGCCTATTTTCAAGCGGAATTGCTTCTCTTAACTTGAAAGAGGGTCTCTCCTGTCCGGCTCGATATGAACAAGGTAGGCTGGTAGGCTTTTATCCGACTATTAGTACATGCAGTTCTCCCCTTAGCCTTAGGGCAGGCAGGAAAGAAATTAACAGCTTCTAAAGAAAAGAGGACGACTTAAGACAGCAAGAACGGGCAAAAGAAGTAAGTCACTTGCAAGCCCGAAAAGAAATCGATGAATGTGTCCCGACCAAGCAACGAAGAAGCGCTAGCAGATGAGATTGGACCTATATAGACTAGGGGAAAGACAGTCTTGGGGGTCCCCAAAACAGAGTGAGAACTAGCCCTTTGAGGAGCTCTCTAAGCTGTCTAACTCTCTATTAGCATATGCAGAGGGAAACCAGGTTCAATAGCCGGATAGAGTAAGAAAACAACTAAATAGAAATGAGTACTTGCTACGGGAGTAAAGAGTTTCAAGAAAAAATATCCTTAATGCGACTGCGGGAAGGCTGTTCCTGCTACATTTCGCTGGGGAAGAAAGAAGGAATTGAGTCCTTTCACATTATCACGGAAAAAGGGGATTGCCTATTAGTCAATTTTGACTGGAAAAAGACCCGGAACCCCATACCCTCTCATTCACTTACTATAGGCCGAGGAGCGTAGATTCATCTTACTTTTTATAAATGGAAAAAGAGACATAAGTCACGCATTCGAGCAAGAGCCTTTGCCTTTCTTCGCTATGTAAATAGAGGGCCGGAGGAAGAAGTGCCAGAACCTCAACAAAAGAATTAAGGTGATAGAGTCTTACAGGAGACGCTAGGCTTCAGAATTGAATGGAATGATTCCTCTCCCTTGGTTGCCTTCACTGCCCGTGAATCCCTTCTCTTTTTCTATTCCAGTAGTCTTATGCGGTCTGGTCTGTCCATTAGTTGCTTAACTCATAGTAGTTAGGAGGTTGTTGT
Source organism: Lactuca serriola (assembly GCF_051521515.1). Lineage (NCBI taxonomy): Eukaryota > Viridiplantae > Streptophyta > Magnoliopsida > Asterales > Asteraceae > Lactuca > Lactuca serriola. The sequence continues at coordinate 103,846,144 of NC_136413.1, read as the reverse complement.
CCTAATGAGTGTAGCGGAGTGCTCCCTATCCTATTACTCGTCTATAGGGCTATCACCCTAGCTTTCCCTGTCTCTGCCTTTCTTTCCTAGTCCTGAGTTTTTCTTCTTGACTATTGCGGGTTTGACACTATTCAATACTAAATATCTACTCGTGGAGGGAAGGGAGGCAATAGATTCATCTTAGGCGGTAAGCGAAGGAACTGTAGGGCTTAGGGCAGCCTCGGATTTTTCTTCAATAGGCTCTAGGGGAGGTGAGAAGAGAGCCAATAGCTATTATAGAAGGACTTAACAATTCATGGCATGAATTAGAGTTGAAGGAAGAAAGACATGAAATGCTAGAAAGATGGAATCTATGAATGAGCTCTTTCGTCTAAGCCTAGAACTAGGCAAGAGCAAGGAATGGACTTTAAGTGAGTGAAAACCGGAAGGAGGGGACAAAGGTCAGTTCTATAAGGCAAGAAAGCAAGATCAGAAGAAGGAGCAATGCAGAATAACTAAGCATGACAAGGAGAGGATAGCTAGACTTTCAAAGACAGTAGCAATGGCAAGGAGACTAATCCCGATATTCTTTCCCGGAGGATTCTATTGATCCAAGACCTATATGTAGACCTGGGCCTCCCCCGCTTTCAGTTAAGGCCAGAAAGAATTATCTTACCTTTATCTTCTGTCAGTCTTTGAAGTTTCCTTTCTTTGAAAACCAAGGATGAAGCTAGAATGTGGAGTACGGACTTATCATGCTTCCCAATTCCACTAGCATAAAAGAGTTTATTCAACTCCTGAGAGATTCTAGAGTTCCTGAGCTACCCCAATTTGATGAGAATGAGGGAAGAAGTCCTTAGCTATTCCTTTGGCCTATAATAAGAAAGGTCCATCAAGACTCAGAAATTACCCTCGATCTTTTCAATCCCTCTAGTAGAGAATTCTTAGCCTTCGTCTTAGAAACTGAGCTCTCACAAAGCAAGTCATTACTTATTGTTTACACACACTTTCTATTTGACTTAGCCTACTTCTTTCTCATTAGATCAATTAGGCAGGGGAAGACTCTGTGTACTAACTTTCTCTTCTTTCTTCTTCTTTGAAATCCCTTGCCACTTCCCTTCTTTGCTAGCACGTACCTGTCTTTGCTTTGCACAAGAGATCCCCC
>NC_136413.1:103830000-103837500 GCF_051521515.1 Lactuca serriola | reverse complement strand
TGATGCTTTGTTACAGATTAGGCTACTCCAAAGTAGCAGTGGAGAGTGAGAAAAAATCATTTTTGATAGCATCTGTGGAGGTGCAGTCCCTTGGACAGTCCCTTATATGATCAGATCTTTAAAAACTTTCTTACTTCCTTCCATGTCCATCTCTCATATCTACAGGGAAGGGAATCAAAGTGCAGACACTTTAGCTACCCATGGCCACTTCCATCAGGAACATTTTGAATTTCTTTCTTTTCTAATGGCTCTCTTCCTACTGCCTCTCTTGCCTAAAGAGGTCAGTCCACCGCGTGTCTGTCTTCCAGTTCCTTGACTCCCAAACCTTGGGTCATTGATTCTGCCCCCGCTTAGGTTAGCTGTGCTTCCTTAAATATCGGGTTGCCAAGGGTTGTTTCCGGAGGAAATGGGATTAGAACCCATGATTTAGCAGTTGGTTGAGCAGTCGTGGCGGACAAACACAAACAGCAAGCAAAGTCTTGGCTCGCTCTCATTGGGAGGCTGTTCAACCAGACTGACGAAGTTGAGTATTGACACAAACAATAAGAGGACGAGCTTCCCTTCTACTACCGAAAAGAGGAGTTTACCACCGCCTACATATTCCACTCACTCTATCCTCTTTGATCCTATTCCAAGGCGATGGATCCTATTTCACTATCCTTGTCTAGAAGGCGATTCGGTAGCACTGAATTACTATAATAAGGTAAAAGATCAAAGAAGTCTCTCCGATCGATCCCATTCCTAGTCTTCGTACTAAGCCCTGTTGCCTTACCCCTAATCAAGCTTGCTTTCAGCCGAGATCGCCCTTCAGTAGTTGCCCTCCTCGCCCCATTCAATAGAAAGTTGACTTACACGCCTTACTTGATAGGAGGCTTCAGGGAAAGAGATCCGAGAGTTTTGACAGTAGTGGGAAGAGTTTGAAGACTTTCCGCTCATCTCCCGCCTTCGACTTGAAAGCGAGAGGCTTTTCGCTCCTCTCCTGCTTGGAAGCTCTCTTTTAGTCGGAGAAGTGCTACCTGTCGACCGTTAGGGAGACTACCGTCGACCGACCTGAGGAGGGAGACTACCGCCCCTGAGGGGCTTGTTGCTAGAGGCATCCCCTCAAATGAGATTTCTAAACTCTACAACCGCTCCGGTTTGAGCAATAAGAGCCCGCCTTCCGGGTCCTATATTCTAGTTACTAGCTTCAAAGGAACTACTAAAAGAAGGAGTCAAAGCATCGGAGAGTGCTACCTACGAGTGAGTCACCCGCCTGGTTACCTGTCCTTATGAAGGAAGGTGCGCATGAAAGTCTTTACGGAAGACCATCAAATTACTGATTAGGAAGGTCTTTAAGGAATGAACTTCTATTACAGGGATTCTTTTATTAAGACCTTTCGGATAGATAGCCCTATTGAATGAAGGTTGAACACCAACCCGCCTGGAAAGCTAAGAGTCGGCAAAGACCTAGCTGTCGAGGAATGAAAGAAGTCGCTTTCTAGGAGAAGGAGTACGAGGAAGTCAAGTCATAGGCAAGCAACCAACAGGCTAAGAGCTATCTCCCAACCTCTCCCTTATTGACAAAATGAGAGGGATTTCAGGCAATTAGCATATAAGAATTCCTGCCCTAGAAGATCGCATTTCTGACTTGAGCACCGTCTTTAGGCATTTCAGTTCTCAGGATCTTACGAAGAAAGGCTAAAGATCGTACTGAACACAACCCTATGATATGAGTGAAGGCGAGCCAGGAAAGCACCCTGAACTCATAGGGTGAAGGCGAGGAAGCTTTCAAAATTTCAGGGGCTCCTCTAAACAAGAGTTTTGACTAGGTAGATTTGCCCTTCTACGCCGTTTTAGGTGAGTTCGGACTCAATCATTGACCGGAGATTGGGACAGAGCGGATGGCAACTAGCTGACTTCTTCCTGTCACTCGTACAGATCTGATTGAAGATATTGCATTAGAAAGGGATACAAAGTAACTTCCGAAGATTGAAAGAGAGGCAATCCCAGTTCGATACTGGTCTTGTTGCACTTCTTCGAGTTAATGACGGATAGCCCGCTAGGGACTGCTTGGCTTGTTAGCGAGAAAGCGCATAAAAGAATGCCATTTCTCGATCGAGAAAATAGGCTCAAGTACATTAGTCCGTCACTGCCATTTTGACTAGGTGGATTTTGCCTTCTAGTTGACTTCTTTCTGCGGGATACCCTAGTTAGAGCAGTGAAACCTTTAAGGCAAGAGATGCGGGCAAGTCAGTCGCTAGAACTCCCAGATGCTAATAACTCGCTAGAAGGGGTAGAAAGCCTGTTCTTTTGGTACAAATCCTCTTTCTTGAATGAAACTAGCTAGCTGTCTTTGAAGTCAAGTACTTAGCCGGAAAGGCAAGTCCATCGCGGGCACTACCCGACTTATTTCGGTATTGCATATAAGTACAAGTTTAGATGTGGCCATCTAGACAAGTGAAACGGTCCTTGCTGTCGAAGTTTACTACTGGATAGGAATTCCATCGGTATGGCATTAGAACTGCTCGGAGAAGTTCGATATTGAAGGTATACAGTTCGATAGATCGGTATTGAAGTGAGATATTCAATCCTCTTTCTATTGAATGGTATTTCACTGCCATTCATGTACAAGTATTGCAACTGAGACTGAGAGACAAGGGAGATCCCATTGAACTTGCCTTGATTGAATGAAGGCTAGCTGACTTCGATACTGAATGAACTCGCATGCTGGAGAACCGATGAGAGACATAGTCGATGCCAATATAGCTGTAATTTCACACTGAAGCTTTTCCCTTCGAAGAGTTGATCTTTCATTTCAAAAGTGGTCTCTCCCCAATGGAGAAATGATGCTAGCCCTTTTTCCTTCGATGACAGAGATTGAAATGGATAAAGTGGATTCTCCCTAATGGTGAAATGAGACTGATTTCAGTGATTGAACTGATGGCAACTAGCGAGCAATCTTACTCAATAGGGGCTTTCCATCTTAAAAGCCTTCCTTCTTGCTTGCTTGCGAGAAGGCTTTCTTGCGTTCTTGCTTAGCTGGGGAGGTAGTGGACCAATAAGCTAGCTGTCCCAACCAAGACAGGAGCTAGCCTCTTATCTTAAAGGCTATCGATTTCCTCCTTGAGGAGCAAGGAAGATCAGAGGTCACACTGGAAAGCTATCAACTAACCTGTAAGAAGACTTTTTCTTTGGGCTTCTTCTTAGTCCGTTAGGTAGTTGCCTAGAGCTATTAATAGACTGAAAGGGGAAGAACGACCAGTCTTCCTAGCGATGTACAATTCTTTTGGTATATGAAATCTCGATGTCTAGGTCAATTCAATATCGAACAGAAAGGTAGCAATTCTTTTGGCACAGTCTTTTGGTATATGCAATTGAGAAGCCAAAGTCAGATAGAAGGGCTTGCCTTCCGCACTTTCGTATACCAAATACGAATTGAGAAGTGACTTTGTACAAAAGTACATTGTACCATCAGTCAATCAAATTTCTCCTATCCATTTTGAACTTGATTTTGTACCAACTAAACCTAAGCCAATAGAGCGTCTTGCCTTCGCAATATTGAAGGAGAAATGTTGTCAATGCTTTCATAGATGCCATACAACCATCCCTTCCCCTCCTAGTCCAAGAAGAGCTTCCCCTCCTTCCAGGCCCTAAAAACCTTGCTTCCTAAGCATACTGATAAAGAATTAGCAGAGTCGTCTCCCTCCTCCTAAAAGAGAGAAGCGGGCTAACCCAAGAGAGAGACCAGCCATAATTGCTCTTAAGGTTAGTTAATGGCTTTCAAGGGCTGAGGGACATTAGCCACTCTCCTGCTCGTACCTCGCTAACAACCGTCAACAACCAGTGTTGCAACAACTCCTAAATCAATAGGGCCATAAAGACTAGTCCTACTTGCCCTAGAGATTAGTTAATAGCTTCAAAGACCGGCAGGAAGTCATACAACCTAGCTCTCCTTACTTGATAGGGGGTCGGATAGAGGGTCTAGTAAACTAGCTGAGTCATTCGAGAGGCTTCAAACTTGGCTAAGCCTTCACATAAGCGGGACTGCTTGCATGTCCATCATTAGATTTGCGGGGTAGTGGAGGGAGTGCTTCCTCTCCTTAACAGTCGAGCTCTTTCTTTCCTCTCAAGGAGCATGAGCGGAACGGAACGGTATCAAGTCTATTAGTCGGAGAGGTCGTACCGTCGAGCGAGTTGGGGAGCTCGACTAAAGCCGACCTGAGGGAGGCCTACAACCGTCGGTCTAGAAAGCTAGTAACTCGGATCTAGGACTAGGAAGGGAAGGCAACTACCCGAGTTCAGGGTCTGTTGGTTTAGAAGTTCTATATTGAAGTTTCGTAGTGAGATATTTCAGTTAGGTAGTGCTCCTTCTCGAATACCAGACTGAGAGTGGGAGATTGACATCCTTTCAATCTTGGCTAAGAGGACTATTCAAATCCTGGTGAAGTAAAGGACTATGAGAATTCTCAAGTCGATGCGAATATAGGGCCATTTTGATGCGGGAATTGTGCAAAATGAGACTTTCAGGGAGATAAGGCAGGGAAGCCATTAATGGTATTTCATTCGAAGTGGTGTATTTCAAGTTGGAGAGTTAGGGAATTCAATCTTGGTATTGAAAGTGCGGAATCGTATTGCCGAAGTAGGCTATTTGGATAGGAATGAAATAGGTTTTAGAAGGTACAAGTATTGAAAGAAATCCTGTTTACAATGAGTTCTCAATCGCAAGGTCCTACCCGAGTTACAGAAAGTTGCTGTCGGCAAAGAAGTCTTACCAAGGATAGCCACGGCTTTCATTGAAAAAGGATAGGCCACTCGCTGAGCGCCCTAATCAATGAGGATAGGTTTCGATGTGGGGTATTTGCTATATGGTATGGTACAAAGTCAGTTTCTAATTATTCGTGTGGGGAATGAACGCAAACCGCTTCAAGGCAACGGGCTATCTCCCAACTTTCACTTTAGGAATGCCTTTAAGGCTAGCTCTCTCCTTTGGTACTCAATTGGGTATATTCCGTAGTGAGATAAGGAATTCAATCGTATATGGTATTGTACAAATACAGTATGGCAGGATTGACTAGCGGGATGGTTTCAAAAGAAGGATTTCTTGCGGTATCGGTACTCAATAGGGAACTTAAGGGATAGGAATGTACTTTGAGTTCTCAATTCTATTGCATTAGAAAGTGGGGAATTCAATCGGTATGGTCGAAGGCAATCAACTGCCTGACTTCTGTAGATTCGTAGTGAGATTGACTGAATTCAGTTTGACTGAGAGTGAGCAAAAGCATCTTGTCAATTGAAACTGCGATTAGTAAATTGATTTCCAGAATCTAGTTGGACTTAGAGTCCGATGCCTATCTTGTAAGTCTTTACAGAATGGACTTTGACTTTTGAAAGTGTGGAATTTGGCAGGATTGAAGGTATTAGGTAAAAATCCACTTTCTTGAATGAAGTGGACTGGGAAGGGAATGCGAATAGGATAGGTTTGCGAAAGACCGAGGTCTTGACTTCTGCCTGTGCCTCTCGCTTTCATTCACAGGTTAGCCGAAGTCCTTTGAAGGTCTGCTTGCACGGAGATAGTGATTCGATCTTCCCTGCCTTCCTTCGTAGTGCTTGCGAGATGGACTCTTTCATCGGAGGGTGCTATTTCACCCATTGGTCTTGAGAAATCCTACTTCACCTACCTTTGGAACTCAGATCTCAAGAGAAGTCTTGACCGGACTACCGGACTCCCGGTCAGTGCTGCTAGACCTCTAAGCAAGTGTTGCTAGACTTTCCTGGCTGTTGTTGCTGCTCTTACAACTGCTAGGCAAGTTACATGAGTGAGGACGAACGAATGGAACGAATACGGTGAGATACGATTTAGAATCTCTTGTAGTTAGGCAAGTGGAGGACAGTGATCTTCCAAATGATCACTGGCCGGAACGATCTATGATAGCTATTAACTAGTGCCATGGAGTCAGTCAGTCTAAACTCTATAGCTCAACAGTCTAGTGCAGCTAATGTACGAAGGAAGCAAGAAGTCAGCTAAAAAGTATGAGAATCTCCACTGTTCAATCAACAACAACAGGGAGGGATGCCCCCGAGGGCATCCCGATCGATTCAATCAACAAAGCAAGTGTTGTGAGCCCACCGGCGAGTGAGGGCTAAACGGTATTTATAGATTGAAACTAGAAAACCTTAATTCCTGAACTAGCCTCATGAACAAGCCAGTCTCAACTTTCCTGTTCAACTTTCTAGTGCGTCTATCTAAGGATAGATCTCGGTATCTGTGGAGAGGAAAAGAATGAATCCTACTAATGCGTCAAAATCTAAAAAACATTTATCTGTATTCCCCTTTCTTTATAGGTCTCGTGTTCCCCCTATTGAACGAAATGCAAAAACCACATACCCACAAACTTGTCAATAAACAATTCTATGTTCAATTTGACTACAAACAATTCTATGTTCCACTTGACTCCTACCCATACCGTGTTCAATTTGTATAGTTCCCATACCGTGTTCAATTGTACAACTACCAATTCAATCTTGAGATTTAGTAAGAATAGCAGACGGTATACTAGTCAGGACTCTTCTTTTCTACGAACAAGTCAGTACTCGCACTATTGGGAGAACATGCGTCAAAGAAGGTCGTTTTCTTTTCCGTCCTCGCACTATTGTACGAATTTATCCCTGTACCTAAAAAAGTCTTTATTTCACGCTGGAGCATTTGTAAGCGACGGGATCTTAGCAGCTTCTTCCCGAGTTGCATTAGCTAAAGTGGATCTACGATCACGGGAACTAATCAATCGGTCTGTTCTGCCCCATAAGCATCTGGATGGTCTACGATCAGTGCTATTCGTACACCCTATGCCTGATTTCGCAACTTCAACCCTTTCCCGCTGTAACTACGCCTTATTGGCTTCTTTTCAGGCTTGAACAAGCAAGTACGCAAACAGCCTTCGGTTCCTAACAAGCTAAGCACCTACCCCGCTGGCCTGGGGAACTACGAACTACTAGTTTAGCCTATCTGGCCTAACTAGCTTGTTAAAACAACCTGATCGGGACCTCTACCACTCTTGTAGATCACTGAACTATGCGCCTATCTTCGCTTTTCGATCAGCCGTTGCTCCCCGTTCACTTAGCCTACGAACTCCGGCTCACTTCCAGCTTGGATCACTTCTGGCTCGCTTAGCCCTAGCTCGAAACAGCCAACTCACTTCGCCTACGCAACGAAGAGAAGTAGTTTACTTGCTTAGCTCGAACATGCCAACAGCATTCCGTTCACTTACGCAAGATTCACTCGTTTACTTGTTAGCTAGCGCTATTCCACATCTTAGCTTTCAAGGAAGCCCACGGAGCGGTTCTGAAAGAACGTAGTGGTGAACGAAGTTGACTTTGACTTATAGCATTTCTCCTTCTCTTAGCTGAAGGCTTATCCATGAATCCGGACTTGAAGAACTTGAGGGCATAGGATTCAATCCAGCCACAGGTTCTCCCTATGGCTACCTTGTTGCGAACGAAAGACCGGATCTCTATTCTTCCAGC
>NC_136413.1:103807500-103825000 GCF_051521515.1 Lactuca serriola | reverse complement strand
CCAAAGGGGAGCGCCTGCCCAACTATCCGATCTTGTTTTCCCTTTCCGGGTAGATCTTCTCATTGACAACAATAGGTATCGGCCATAACCAAAGAAATTCTTTTTCAAAGGAGGTAATTCGTTCGCTCCAAACACGACTTGCTTGTAATTTATCCTTCAATCCCAAAAAAGCAAGAATGAATGACCAAACCCGACCCAATTTCCTTATTTTCTTATTCCCGCCAGGCGCTGTTAAGCCCTTCACCTCCTTCTGATGATCATTCCACTTCTTCGCCGCGGGAACATCTCTCTACTTAAAAGAGGGAACGAAGGCCCCGACCAATCATCGTGAAGAGAACCAATAAGAGCCAAAGGAGGTGATGAAAAGACCTTCTCTCTGGCCCCCTTTTCTTGCAGCTTTCGGACTTGGCCGATCATGAAGAAGATCATCCTCGCTCGGTCACGGGTAGATAAATAAAGGAAAAAGCCTTCTCTGGAGCATGCTCATGACAAGATCCCGAACTCCTACTTTGAAGGTTGGCAGCTGCAAGACCCAAGTCAATGTCTTAAGCCGGGCCTTCGACGGCGGTATGGAAGAAAGAAAGTAGTTTTGTTCTAAAGTCGAGATTTTTAAACTATAGAAGACCATCTTCGCGAGAAAGGTCTCGATCCCTTCCCACCTTAGATCGAGCTGGCATGGCAGCCGGGGCTTCTTCCCCGGAAATCATTCCCATCCAGCCAGACTTTGAAAGTCGATCTAGCGGTGCCTTTCCCTATCGCCTTCTTTTTGATAGTCGTAAGCTAGAGCCCCTATGGTATGGTGGCATCAAAAGCTAACCATTAGGTTCGTATTGCCAATTTGAGTACTTTTTCCACTAAGCGAGAAGGGCCCTCAATCGGACGAGCGCAAATCACTTCTTTTCTCAAGTGGGAAAGACGCTTTGATATGGCTGGATCTACTACGCAAGTAGCATACTCGGATCAAGCAGCATCTCTTTTGGTTCAAAGCGAGTCCAGGAATATCTGACAGGTTGGGCGGACGGTCTCTCAAGCGATTCTTCCAATCTTTTGCATCTTGTGGTGAAGGGAAGCCCAGTTATTAGTAGCAAAAAGAGAAAGATGAAGGGCTTCGCTCCCAGGTTGATGGATCAAGAAATGAATGAAAGGTTGGAAGATCCTGCCCAGGGGGAGAAGTCTCAATGGGATGCATTTGCAGAGAGAAAGAGAGATGCCGCTGCTACCAAAGGTGCACCCCGACAAAGCTACACTGCTTGAGGAATCATCCCATTTTCTCATATGAAGTCTATCAGCGGTGCTATTTACTATTCTTTCTAGTTCTGACTTGGGAAGCTGATCTCGATCTCAAGAGAAGCGTGACGATCATTCAAAAGGAGAAGGATCGGACAAAAGAAGGTGGTGACGACGGCCCGGGTGGATAGGATGGGATTCTGACCTCCACACCTGGACGGAGTGGTGACTTTGAGAGGTAGAGAGATTTTAAGCCTAAGCAGAGATCTTTCTTCAAATTCTTGGTCTTGCAGGTTGGTGACCGATCAATCAGTCTCTACGACCGGATCCAGTCTGAGAGATGAGCTAGCTTTCTTTCGGGTGTGAGTGGAGCAGAATGAGTGTGAATTAAGGGTGTGATTGCTTTGATGGAAAGAGTAGCACTCCCGATAAATCGATATCCGGGGGAAAGAAATCCATATCCCTCTAATAGTAGCAGACTGCGAAGTTGAAAATCGAAGGGGAACCAGAAATCTTGATCCATGGTCCCCCGGCTTGAAGTTGAAGCAGACGTCCAGAGGTGCCTTTCTTGATGGAATGAAAGAAATGCCGACCTATAATTCCTGGTCATGAAGTGGAAAAGAAAGAAGTAGCATGGAAAGGAGGTGCGCTGGAAGTGGAAAGATTTTTTATTTCAAAATTTCGTATTAAGATGGATTTGATTTCAAGCCTTCTCTTTTCTTTGCTTTACAGAATTTATCTTTCTATCTATCAGTGAAGACTGAATTTAGGATTTGGCAATTATTGATGGAATTCCTTCCTTCTTTCTTGAAGTGACAGAATTCTTTATTTATTTCAGGAATTTCTTTCAGATATGACGGAATTGATATCGCCGTGAAATCTTTCTTTTTTTATTGCTTTCTTCTGACTCCTTACGTATACTTCACTCGTTGGGTTCGGCTGTCAGTTTCAAATCTTGAACCATAATTGATCGATAGAAGTGCTTAAGCTGGAGGTGGAAGCATGAGTTCAGAGTTAGCATCGAAGGATGAAAAAAGACCCCCGGTTGAAGTGCCATCAAATCCAAAGGGCACATGTAGCCATGCCATGAAATACAAAGGGCTAGCCAACAAATGATAAGAAGGGCACGCACGTGAAGCAAGGGGATGGAGGGCAGCCGTCCGGCGATTGAGGACCGCACATATCAAAGATAAAGAATATGAAAACCGAGACTATTTAAGTAGAACTCGGATATACTGACCGGGAGGCCGAGTTGAAAGTAAGGCTTTAAGCGAATTAAGATAGACAATACAATAGATGCTATCTAACTAAGATTTTCAGTCTTAAGCTAATCAGTATTGGTAAGACGGGTACGTAGACGCACAAGAGAGGTTTTCTAGTCTTTTAATTGAATATAGGGGGCAGGGGAATCTAGTAAGAAAGAAAGAGAAAAAGGATAGAAGTCTTACAGGAATTCGATCCAGCCCCGGTTTGAGCATCTCCCTAGCCTACCTACTTTCGAAGCTATCCTTTTGTCTCTCTATCCTTGCTAACGAGAACCTGTGAGACGGCTAGTATACATGAGTATTCACCACTAATATCTCAGGCACGGTTGTGCGAGATGCGTGAATCGCAATGCTAGTCGTAAGAGATCATTTCTAGTTTAGCAAGGAGAAGGAAGCAACCGGAGAGATCTTCTTTTAAGGACAGGAAAATTGGGTCACATCTTCTTCTATTTTGCCGGAATTCGTTGATTGCTCCGTACGAATTTTCAATGGAATCCTGTTCGTTGTAAGATCACTGAAGGAGGTCCTAAATTGGGAGAGTTTGCTTCTACACGGAAACGAAGATCTTCGAGAACTCATATTGGACCGGGAATCAAAAAGGGACAAAAGTAAAGTATAAGCGCATATGGCACGAAAAGGAAATCCAATTTCGGTAAGACTTGGTCTGAATCGTAGTTCAGATTCAAGTCGGTTCAGTGAGGGCGACCGCGAAAGTCACCGAAGGGGTCAGTCTTTTCCTTCACCCCAGATTAAAAAAAAAAGGCGGGGAAGGGCGTTGCAGATGTCCGGGACGGACACGACTTCTTCTAACGCTAGAAGACCACTGGAAGACACCCGGGACCAGAGCATGTCGTGAAAGAAGCACACTGGGCGGGCGTGCTTCGACCGTGTCTCCGGGGCACAGTTGAATGTAGATATCATGAACGCGAGGTGCAGGATACCAGGCCGAGAAAGCCGGGCAACCACTCCCCTATGTGCCAATCGCTAGTGCAGCCAAGGCCCCGGCGCCCAGCTCCGCTGGAGAGGCCTCGCCTGATCTGAGAAGTGCTAATTCGGTTCGGATAGACTTCATTCAAGAACGCCGCCGCCCCTGGAATAAGAAAACAAGTGCTAAGTTTCAGATCAGTGAATAAACCGAAATGAAAGAAGAGACCTTTCTCGCTCGGCGCCTAAAGCGCACTATGCTCCGCTTCAACAAATGAGAGTTTTCGGTGGAACCGGTGAACCACGCCGGTTAAATGCGTGGGACAGAGGGCTCGTAGTACCTGCTACCGCAGCTATGGGAAGGGAAGGAGCCTAAATCGACCTTTTTTATTTTGAAAAGAAAAAAAGCAGTACAAGGAGATTAGACTCTCGGATGAGACTAAGTAGCTACCGACCGTTCCGACGCGCCCTTGACCTATCTTGATTAAGACCGAAACCTATCTAATCGAAAGTGGGGTCTAGTTTAAGCTGTCAAACAAATGGCCTGGAAAGAATAACCACTAGTAGGGATATAGATGGAGTCTCGCTCAGTAAAGAGAGTTGTAGATTCGTAGAACAGGAGAAGAGCCTTGACTTTCTATTAGATTAGTCCAGCACGCTAGCTGCAATCTTTCTAAAGCAAGAAGGGAAGGGGGAAAGTTTACTTTGAGAAAGAAAGGCCTTCTCTTCTATTTCGATTCTAATCTTAGGAAAGGTGCGTTATCGCTTTGATTTCTCGTTAGCTAGGCTTCAATAAGGACGTTTAGGCTTTACTAATAAGATAGAAAAGAAAGGGCTTTTTCATCAGGGTGCGAAGGTTTGGAACCTTATAAAAACTAAGAGCGTTTTCTTTCAAATGACAACTGCCTCTTCATGCTGCGAGGGCCTTGCACGAAACCAAACCGCCCCCCCGCCCGCTCAAGTACCAGTTGCTTCGCAGGTAGGCCCACTTAGGTTAGAGGGGCATTGCCCCTCAGTTCTTACCAACCCCCGGTGTGTAATCGACATGTTGTTAGCTTCAACTCGTTCGAATAAGAATCTGCAATTACCTCTGCTGTAAATTTATTATTCATTCAGGGCGCTCGGCCGGTGCTCCTTTCTCAAACCAGAACAACTCTGAACGTTAGGGAAGAGAAGGGAGGATCACCTGAGCGAACTGACCGAAGGGACTTTACTTATCCGAACCGAACAATAGCGGCTTAAAGCTAAGAGCAGCGTCGCTGCTTGATCGGCGGGGAGGAGCATCTCAAAGTATGGGGCAAAGGATCAAAGGCTTTTACTTTGTCACCCGGGATCCACCACAGGTTGGGTTTGAGAGCCGTGTGATGGGTGACTATCCAGCACGGTTCGGAGAGCACTTTTAGTCTGCGCTGGTGAATGGAAGCCCCCCTATCAAGCAAGAAAGAAGCGGCTCTTCCCACGGCGGAGTCCGCATTGACTCTATTTATTATTATGGTAAATCAGTGTATCAAGATGTCAATCTTAGATCTTATTTCGGTTCGATACGTCCACCTACTAGACTCACCTTTGGCTTTCGTCTCGGTAGGTGTATTATTATACATTTTCCCAAAAGAACATTCATTCATTTCTTTCTTCCCTGTCGACCACGACGACAGAAACAACGCGAAAAATCCAGACCCGGAAAGGGGAAGGGCCAGTGGTGGGCATTTGGGAAAGTCGGGCCGATCGGGTGTCTTCATTCAAGCGACGGTACAGAAGAAGAACGAAACGAAGTGAGAGGCCGGGGGGCAGGGAAAAGAGTCGAGTCGATCAGGCTCGACGACCGGGAGAAGCAAAACGAAATCCGGATTTGGCCGAAAAAGAAGCAACGCTATGGATACCATGACCGATCACCATCGATAAAGAAGAATCTTTCTAAATCACTTCGGGTCAGCGGGGCCTTCAAGCATCCGAAATACGCCGGGCTTGTAAATGACATAGCCCTCCTAAATGACGACTCCTTCAGAAAAACGAAGTTATTCAAGTTCTTTTTCTCAAAGAAGTCCCCCTCCGACAGCCCGACGAGTCATCCACTTAAAAGGACCCTCCCTGCGGTGCGCCCTTCCTTGAATTATTCGATCATGCAATACTTATTGAAGACAAAGAACCAAATGCATTTCGACCCCATCGTAGTTCTCAATCATTTCGTGGAACCGGGCGTGGTTGAACCATCTACCATGGGGGGAGCTAATGCACAGGGAAGAAGCTTAGATAAGAGAATACGTTTCGCTTTTTTTGTCGAAAGCTCGACCAGCGAGAAAAAGTTTTTGGCCGAAGACAAAAAGTTGACCCACTTCATTCGCTGGTCGGATCATCCTCGCTTCGCGGGAACAACAAAAACCACCATCTCGCTCTTTCCTTTCTTCGATGCTACCTTTTTCTTTCCAAGGGACGGGGTTGGGGTGTATAAGAACCTTTTTTTTTAGTATGCCCGGGAACAACTCCTACGAAAATTCAGGAAAAAATGTTGGAACCTCACGGCTAAGGATAAGGTAATGGAATTGATAGAGAAATTCATAGACCTAGGTGGGATAGGAGAATTGATAAAGGGAATAGAGATGATGATAGAGATCATACTGAGAAACAGAAGAATTCCGTACGGGTACAACTTTTATTTGAACGAAGTGAAAAAAATGCGATCTTTGTTGTCTAATAGAACAAAGACTAATACCTTAATTGAGTCGGTCAAGATCAAATCTGTTTATCAAAGTGCTTCTCCGATTGCTCAAGATATCTCTTTTCAACCGAGGAACAAAACAAGATCATTTCGCTCCATTTTTAGTCAAATAGTGAAGGATATTCGATTAGTAATGAAAAAAGGGGTGGAGGGGATCCGTATATGTTGTTCAGGTCGATCAGAAGGTGCAGAAATAGCTAGAACTGAATGCGGAAAGTATGGAAAAACATCTAGTAATGTATTTAACCAGAAAATAGATTATGCTCCTGCGGAAGTATCTACTCGTTACGGAATCTCAGGTGTCAAAGTGTGGATTTCATATAGTCAAAAAGAAAGGGGACGTGCTATATCCGAAACGTACGAAATATAGTAAATATCATAAAGGCAGATGTAGTAGGGGTTGCAAACCGGACGGTACACTACTTGGTTTTGGAAGATATGGCACTAAAAGTTTGAGAGCTGGTCGTCTTTCATATCGAGCCATTGAAGCAGCGCGTCGAGCTATAATTGGGCAATTCCATCGTACTATGAGCGGACAATTCAGAAGAAATGGTAAGATATGGGTAAGAGTTCTCGCAGATCTCCCTATTACCGGGGAACCTACAGAAGTCAGAATGGGAAGAGGAAAAGGAAATCCTACGGGTTGGATTGCTCGTGTGTCCACAGGACAAATCCCATTTGAAATGGATGGTGTGAGTTTGTCAAATGCTCGACAAGCCGCTACATTAGCGGCGCATAAACTATGTTCGTCAACCAAGTTTGTTCAGTGGTCGTAATGTAATTAGTTAGTGGGGAAAAAGCGGGCCGGGATTCAAAAGAATTAGGCGAAGTGTTTGTTCCTGAACGACGGAAGTGGAAAGACACTAAAGGGAGAGGGATATACTCCTTTCTTTTTGTAATCGCCGAAATTGTACGACGAACCTTCTTGTTCCAGGCGTACTACCCGGGTACGTTAAGGTTGAATTCTCCAGGCCCGGTTTCTAAAGTGAGAGTAGTCAGAATAAATAAGAAAGATAAGAGCTAAGATTCAGGAAAGGAAGCTTTATGGGAGAAAGGATAAAAAGTATGTATGTATCTGGTGGGGTGGGGCTATGTATGTAGAAAGGGATCAGTCTCTATCGATCCGGATACTAAAAGCGTACTGAAGACTTACTTAAGTTAAGCCCCGAAACCTATTCAGCAGTTGAAAAAACCAATTCATTCCAAGGCAAACAAAGAGGTCTTTCCTTTTGTCGTTCAGTCCTTCTCTCCTTCCATCTTTCCTTCCTTCCATGTAGGCCTCTTGCTATCCATATTGAAAAAAGAGAAGAAAGGGAAATGAAGACTAGCCTTTAGACCTAAAATATAAAAAATAGAAAAGATCTAACTACTATATGGAAGTAGTAAAGCATAGTTCTAATCCTAGGATTACATATCGCTCATCGGCCCAGAACTCGCAACTACGAAGCTCTTTTCTCGAGCGAGGCAACAATTCGTGGATCCATGGTTTGGATGAAGCTATGTACCCGGGTGGAGATGATTTGTCTCAAAGATGTTCCGCTCATCCAAGAATCTAATTGATCGGTAATTCGACCGACGACTCTAAGGGCATTAGCGCGGGCCTTCCATCTTACCGTGGCTATCTAGTCATTGACCCATTTGCTTGCGAAGCATATCATCGCTTCGTGCTGTTCCCTTATGCATTGATGATTACTGATTCAAATTGCTGCAATAAGCCGCCTCTCCGCTACGAGGTTTGCGAGGACCTTTGTTACCGCGCCCGAGCTAGCACTAGTTCGTACCTCGTTCGACTATTAGATCGAATAGGCGTCTTATTAAGCGGTCTTTTTCTTTGACGTTACATGATCAGCCGCCGATGAACGCATGTGCAAAGTAAAGTTCATCTGCCATGCCCCCGGCCCCGGCATAGGAATGAATGCCCACGGTGGTTGTGCATTATGGCGTAACGTAATAGGAAGACTTGTGATTTGGCGAGAGTTCTTGATGAGGGCTGATCCATTATATAATAGAACGAAGTGAACAAGTTGCCGGAATTTCAACAGTGAGTTCCTGGATGATATACGGATTAGAACCGAGACGACCGATGCCTCAAGCCCATGGTTTGTCTTTTTTCCGACATGCAAAATGACTCGCCCTATCTTTCTTATCAAATCCGAGAGCACCCTATCCTCTCCTCGCTGAGCGACCCGGCATTTTCGTTCAAATATAGGCCGGCTGGCTTGGTTGCTATTATAAAATACCGGGTGGCTACAGGCTCAGGTTGCTAGTTGGCTTAGTATTGCATTGAAAGATGGTAGCTGCTTCTTCACTCTTCAAGTAGCTGAAGCTTCTGTTCAAGTCAGGAATAGGGGTTGATAAAAGTAAAACTTTTCTTTCGAGATTAGGTTAGTGTTCCGTTTTTTCGGATGCTTTTCCGTTAAAGAGAACTGCAAGAATGAGAGGGCAGATATGATAGAGCTGCACTCTCAGACCGCCACCCATATTATGGAGGATCTGTATCTGCCTCATGAGCCGGATGATTGCCTCCGCGAAATGCTGGAGGATCTAAGGGGGACCCTAGTTGTCTGAACGGGGCTATTGACCCGTATCTGACAAAAAGGGTAGCCACTCAGTTGAAAGCTATCTTAGAATAGGAAGAAAAAGATTGAAAAAACTGTTCAAACCTATACCTAATTTTCTTTGATTATTCAATTTTGATTAGCGTTGATCGCTCTTTTCTTTAAAGCTTATGCCGTAGAAGCGGACATCCGGCTATTGGCGTTTTATCTGCATCTTCCCGACCGGAAGGGCTTCGCTTTGTTTGGGATGAACTCGCAAAGACTCGACCCGGGGACTTCCCTCGTAGAGTGGCCTCTTTTATAAGAGTCGACTTTATAAGTGGAACTAAAAAAAAAAAAAAGAATCTAACGCTCTAGTCTAATTGAAGACTTTCAACGCTCATGCTATTTGAAAGCTCTTTCAAATAGGAAAGGAAGTAGGAAAGTAGCTTCTGAGAGAAATGTAAGAATTGCTGCTCTTAGCCGGCCTGGGGCCACGAGACCCTAACTCAAATACCTCAGCCGGTGCTGCTTAGCCTGTAGCCGGTCTAGCTCTCGGAGTTCCGGATATAGGGCTTTTCCTTGCTCTTTTCCCTTGCATCGAAGCTAAAATCCAAGAATGAGGAATGCCATGAATCAGACTAAGGAACGATGCCATCAAAGGAAGTAGTAAAGTAAGAATCAGAGGACTTTCAGGCTTCTGCCCTAAATCTAGCCAAAAGCCTATTCCGAAAGTACTATCAAACGAAGCTCAGTTCAAGCCTGTTATCCCACACCATCCCGAGCCTCAAGTCAGCCCATCCATCTTCCCTCGCTCTGAAGCTAGAGCAAGCTCCGTTTCAATCCAAGGAAGGTTCGGAAGGTAATACCAGGAAACTAAGAACAAATCCTCGCTTCGTAGCCAGCCGGTCTAGCTTTTGAATATGAGTGAAAAGTAGCTTCTGCTTCGCTATTAAATCCCTCACTTTCTAAGAAGATCAAGGGCAAGCCCTCCTACGATTACGATGACTGTAACGAAGTCTCGAAAGATAGAGAACTATAAGATAAGAGGGATTCCATGGGTGAGAAGGCTGACATGAAGGCTCTCATTCCAAACCGGTAAAGCGCAAGGGGCAAGCAGTTGACTCTTTCACTCGGACTCACTAGCAACTCCAGGAGCGACCCCTCATCATCTTACAATGAAAAGCAGGTTTATTCCGTGG
Organism: Lactuca serriola; assembly: GCF_051521515.1. NCBI lineage: Eukaryota > Viridiplantae > Streptophyta > Magnoliopsida > Asterales > Asteraceae > Lactuca > Lactuca serriola. The sequence continues at coordinate 103,815,129 of NC_136413.1, read as the reverse complement.
TAAACCACAACGAGTAAGCGAGATAGGGTGAGGTAAAGCCTCAGACCGGTCAAAGGAGCCTCCGTAAAACCTCATCAGACAGGTAGTGGAAGCTGATAGAAAGGGGCGATGAGCTCAGTAGAGGAGAAGCCGTCCTGATGAAATAGAAAGCCCTAGCTATGAGTGACTCAAATCTAGCCGTGATGCGCGAGGGCCAATATTCAAATGAAAGCAAGGGGCTGATTGCCCTCATGGGGAAGGGATGAATACGAGCAGTCGGAAGAGCAGCTCTCTCAGAAGCAACCAATCCAAGAATTGATGGATTTGGTAGAGTGCCAGTCACAACACTAGAACCAAGTTAGGTGAGCTTGAAGGCATCGGTTGAAGCCCTTAGTTGCAAGGGCTTTGACTGTGCCCAAGAAAGGGATGGATAATAGATCTTAGATAGTTCCCACTTCCACTTAACAAAGGAAAGATATCACACACTACACAAGACAATCATGTGCAAGCTGCTTGAGTTGAATCAGCCTCAATTCCTCTCTCACTCACGATGAAAGCTAAGAGCTTGCTCGAAGACAGCCTTTACTTTATAGTTGTAATCTATCCTATCCTATCCTTTAGGCGGGGATAGGTTCATAGGAGGACTTGGTTACATAGGAAGGAAAGGCTTAAACTAGAAGGGATAAGAAAGGGAATTTGTGCAACACTCTTAGTAGAAGGCCGAGTTGAAACTCCCTCTATCCGCGTACAGGACAAGCAAGTTATTGAGGGCTCTTTATGCCAAATACTTTGACACTACAGGGGAGAAAACCAGAAATCTCCTAAGCAATAAAGATCTTCCTATTGATACTAGCATTAGTGCGACTGGCTCCCGGGGAAAAGGAATTACACTAGATCTTGGCAATGGCACTCCAACAAGCTCGGCAGGGAGAGAAAGAAGAGAAGGAGAAGAGGAAGTACGACGAAAAGGGTATGAAATAGGTTGCTTGTAGCGATTTCGATTGCTTATTCGGTTGGGATTACCAGCCGACTTGCCTGACCAAAGAATAAGATAAAAAGAAGAGTTCCCGCCTACGGCTACATGCCCATTCAGAGCTATACCTGGAGTCGAGCTAACTGCATAAGAAAAGGGGAACTTTCCTAAAAAGCCTAATAGCAATTAACCGCATTGGAAACGACGAATCACACTCTGAAAGGAGGCACCCTCCCTTATTACGTTACGGTCGAACCTCGCCTTTCTTCCTTCCTCTCCCGTTGGTCGAGCGTCTTCAAACCTTCGCTCCAATACTTTCGAACAACTCTCGTACCCTTCACTCATAAGCTAACTAAGAGCATGCCTTCGATCCGGCGTGAACTCTTTGCATTGCCTTTAGAGTAGATGTAGTAGATTGAGATCTCTCGACAACCGTAAGAGGTTAAGGTTCCAACCTGGGATTGTAGTTCAATCGGTCAGAGCACCGCCCTGTCAAGGCGGAAGTTGCGTGTTCGAGCCCCGTCAGTCCCGACGCCGGATTCAAAAAAGACATCAATTCCTCTCTCCATTTTCTGTGGACAAAGAGTAGGATCTAATTTCCCAGCAGGAGGATCCTTCTTTCGTTTCGCATTTCTCATCGGACAAATAAAGTAAAGGAATCCAAATGACAATAACTAGTAACGGGGATAGACATATGTAGATTGGTACAATCGGGGGTATCACCATATTCAGGATTCAAAGAGATACCGTACTGGTCGAGCTTTTTTCGATTGTTCCTCCTGGTCCATCGAATAGAAAATTTTGTGGTATATCGTATAATAAGATCAAGGCTGCACGTGAATCTGACTCTAAAATTTTTAGGAGCCTCTTGCTTTTGGTGAATTACCGGTGCTTAATGCAATAACCGGTGAGCAGACTTGCGACGTGCTTACGCCATCGCGGACGTCCGGGTATGGATTACTGGAGTGAAGGGATTGGCGCGAACCAGAGTGTGCTTCGAGACCATCTTTCTCTCAGGAAAAACAACGAACAGGGGACGACCTCGTTCCCGAGTCTCATCAATCTCAATGTCTATGGGTCCACAGCCCGATTGAAAAAAGTTTAACATCCTGAACGAACTTCTTTCCTTAAACCCTCGTAAGGTATCTCTATCACTCGTTACGCCGAATCAATCAACAAGCAACCATAATTTTCTATCTTCAACGCTTCAGGCAGGTGGCCTAGCTAACACAGCAAGGACTTACACCATATACTCAGTGCCCCTAATAGATGTGGAATTAGACTTTCTCTCTTCTATTTTTTTTAGACGGATATCGAACTCCTTCTTGGATTCAAAAAATGTGGGAATAAAGAGTATTAACAGAAAATATTTCATCTTTCCTTGATGCGGCAATAAATAGTCCTGACTTTCCTGAAAGCTTACTAAGGTGCGACGCCTGATTGTGAGTCTCATAGCCATACGAGAGCTTGGAATTACACCCTAGAAGGAGTTAGTCAAAGCCTTCCTTTCGCCCTCGCTTTCCTTCATCTCATGCATCTGGGGAAGGAAGCGAAGCTGTTTAAGTAAGAGTTAGCGCCTATGGAAAAGAGATTTTAATCGCTTTGTGGCGGGATAAGCTGTGATCTTATTCCTAACTTGGGATATTAAGTAAAATAACATCACTCATTGGCAAAGCATGAATTAGCCTTCGAGTTGTGGCTTCTTGTTCATCTTTCACTATCTGACCTTTCATTTCAGGTTCTCTTCTCTTAGTCTTCCATGGCCCATTCCTCTAGAAATGACTTTTTAATAACCTAATAAGAGATCTATTACGCGCATCATCGCATAATCTATTTTCTTGGAAGGAATTAGCTAACTAGCCTAGCTGACAAGGCATGGCATGAATGGCGGGATGCTAACTCGATTCGCCCTTGCCTCTACGGGATTACTACCTTATATAAAAAAATAGAAAGCACCAAAGGTAAGCAGTTCCCAGTCGAAAGATAAAATTATTCTTAGCAGTTAAACAAGTGAATGGAATTTTTTTCCCCCTATTGGTTGACTGGGCTTCCCCAGTGTCATCATCGACCCGCTCCTGCACCATCTCATCCTTAGTGAATAAAAAAGGGTGCTTGTGCTTCTTAAGTAGCATTTACTTACCTTCTTCATCGAAGGCTTCCATTGATAGGGAACTGTTCTATCTAATGTGGCATTATCACGTGCGGCAAGTGTTTCTGCCTCATCCCCACCCCGATGGCTATAGTCGAGCAGAAATGACTTATCTATTTAGTAGCTGAACCAAAGAGAAAGTAAGCCCCGTCGCTCTCACTACAGCCTTTCACTTTAACCGGGCATAGGCCCTCTTTCCTAATTCATCTACTGGTCTTATCTTACAAGCACCAGAATGAGAGAAGGACTTCCTGGCTTGACTTTCTCACATAAAAACTTCATTAGTATAGATCTGTAGCCCGTTCTGGGTCTTTAACCGAAACTGGGACTAGGCATGGAAAAGCTCGATCAACGTCCTTCTCTCCCGAGGTTCGAAATGTGGAGGTACCTTTACCGTCACCTGCTAGCTCTGTCCGCCACGGGTTAGCGACATAAAGTGCGAATAAAGGTTCATCGGGACATTTTCTTCAACAACTGAAGCCCTTATTATCCCAGCCTCCAAAGGAAGTAAAGACTACAAGTCCCTATGGAAGTTCCTTGCCCACTTCTTGGCATCTGCCTTTATTATGTTTCATGTCCGCAAATCGTATTCATGTCCGACCCCCCTTCTCTGTTGGCGAATCGACTTCAGCTCCTGTACTTCTTTCTTTAGGGCCGTCTAAAAAGTCTTAAGTTCTTGAAATTCGGCTCCTTTTGAAGCGGAGAAAGGGTGAAAGCTAATAAGAACTTTTTTTCATAACTTACTTGGAAAATGAAACTCATGCCTTTCCTTAATCAGTTACTTGCCTCCTTCTGCTACTATTGATTCAATTCCAAAGATGGAGGAAGTGAAAACAGACTGAAAAGGATAGGAAGGAGACTCGACCTTAGGGAGATAAAATCCCTTTTTCTTAATCTCTTCTAGTTAGTAGTACCTACCGGATGAATTACTTCCCTTAAAGGCCTACCTTCCTTGGCACATAGATTAGCATTATTCCCCTTACCTTAGATACGGAAAGCATGTCAGACTGTAGAGTGGGCTTCCTACAATCGGGGGCGAGTCACCTTCATGCGGGGCTACCTAGCTACCATGGAAGACAAACCTTCCCCCATTGTCCATTCGAAGGGCGCTGACTTTCATTATCAGGGTATTTTCGAGGGGTGAAAGGTGCATGTGGGGTTTTCGTACGCGGCTTAAAGCAAGCATTTCAGGCATTTCTTAATGAATAGCTAGATGGTCTCCACCGTCTAGGATCTATAGATAGAGACCACGAGGGGAGAAGAACATCATCAAGTTCCTTTTTTCCGGGATTTTGGCTACCTATAGGCGAAAGAATTCTACTTTTATCGGCTGACTATTCATAGGCGAACGAATTAGGCTTTGGAGAAGGACTAAGCAGCAATCTCAGTGAAACGTGAGAGGCTCATTGCGTACGAGCTTCAATAGTGAGAGCTAAGCTAGGAACGGGGAAGGATGAGCAGAGAGGGAAGGACTTTCTAACTGAACTTGACTTACCCATAGAAGGAACGACTTAAAGGGTTCAGGTTTCTGGTTGAATACCTATCCCTGCCTTCTAGCATTCATGCCTCATCTTTCAGATTGATCTAGCATTCCATACCGGATTTCTGATATCTCTATCTTTTTGATCCGGATTTCGTATCTATCTTTCTCATATTTGACTGATTTTGTATGCTCATGCCTAATCCTCTTGATTAGACTATCTATGCCTATCTTTCAATCCGGATTTGATATCCCTCTCTAACCTCTTCAAGGCATGGGAAACCTAAAAAAGCAAAGGAGAGGCTAGCGGCGAAAGCAGATTGATAGGGGGTCACCCGGCTCTTTCTAACTAAAGGTCGGCGTATCCTATCACCTAATCTTTCTAAGGAGCGAGAGCATGGGAAACCTCTCAGATTGAACTAGGCCTTCTGAAGCATACCTTGCATCGTCTAACTGCCCCCGCTAAATCATGATTGAATGTCTCATTTTCCTCTTTCTTCTTTCTCGTCTTTGACACCATTCGTCTGATCATGGCTAAGACTCACTAACATTCTCTTTGCCAGCAGGCTCCCACTTGCTGGTTCCGGGCTTGCTGGCCTATAATCCAGATTGATCTATTCAGATTGAGGAAACACCGAGTTCAGGTCTTCTTTCTATGCCCCAACTGGAGAAACTCTGAGATTTCTCACTATTCGTATGAAAATGGGGAAACAGTCTTTCTCAGACTCAAATCCTTCTTTTTTTATGCCACGGACTCCCCGAACGGACTTATAGCAGCAATACCAGCCAGAACCTCTGATGAGACCTATCCATCGTACTATCACTCTCCGCTATTAGAGAGGCTTTTCACCCACATGCGGGTCATCCTTCTCTAATACCTGCTATAGGCAAGCTAAAATAAGGGTCCACCCTCATGCTTTAAGCCTATAATAGAAAGGGTATAAAGAGGTATCCTTAACGTGGGTTTTACCTAGGTAAAATAGCATTCTATTGGGATCAAAATCCCCTTACATGTATTGGATGAAAGGTCCTAACTCCTAGCAAAGTCATTCTTCACTGTTTTTCCCCTTACCTTTGCCTGTCTTGAAAGCTTCTGGCCGGGGAGATACGGAACATTCTTTGCCTCATCTTTCATGCCTACCTACCATGCTAATCAAGATGGAAGATCTCATTTCGAATTTGAGTTTGGAAACTTCCCTAGTTGAAATGGGTAACGTGTTCCGCTGCTTGGACTGACTCTTGCTATTGGAAACATATGCTCCCTAACGGTTTGGGCCCTTCCTTTCGTTTGATGGCATGCGCCTTCTTAGAATAAGGCTAGGAGCTATTCTCCAGTGATGGCTGCCTTCACCCTATGAGTGGGGTCTTTGCCTGGAAAAAAGGCTTTCACTATAGAAAATTCTCAAGTAGATGTTCCCTGAAATGGTTGCTCTTTCGAAAGCAATGGTTGCTAGGAATGGTTTTGCTGTCTAGCTCTTGCAAGCAAGGCGTGAAGCGATTCTCTTGAGCTCTAACCGGCTAAACCCGCTTTGGTGGCCCGCCCCAAGTCTTGCCCATAGCTGACTTCTTTGCTAGATGATATCGAATAGTACGACTAGAGTTCAATCCCTCAGAAAGTCATAGTACGACTACAGGGAAAGAGATCTGAAAGTAGCCTTTTACCCCGTTATTCGATGGTGAATGCAGCCTAGCTCTCCCCATTCAATAGGCTAAGCCTATCCCTTTGCCGTAAAGCTAAGACAGAACTCAGTTAGGACCGAAGATAGGATTGCCAACCGGATGAAAACCGAAGAGAGCATTGCCAGTTTCATTCCAGTCTTTTCTCAATTGAGAAGTCAACCAACAGGTCAATCCTTCCCTTATATCATATCCATTTTACACAGTCTTTGTTGAAATAGTGTAAATAGTGCGAGACTTTCAACTAATGAAATCTAAACCAGCTAGTTCAGTCAGATACCGGCTAAGCAACCTCTAAAGCAGCTATCGGAGCAGTAGCAGCTTGAAATTCGCATACCAAAGACGATGGAATTCCCCACTTTCTAATGCAATACGGCAAAGCTTAGGGAGTCAGCTAGTCCAACATCAGTCATTCTAATGGAATATCTGGAATATCGAACTAGGAATTGAAAGACTTTCTTTCTTTATATACGAGTCAATTACATACCGGAAATCTCGAACAGTAAATGCTATACCGGAAATGCGATATCTAAAGTCAATCTCAGTGAATTCCGTACAAAGCAGTCCAACCAAAACCTAACAGTATATCAGATCTATCCTATAAAGGTAGTCCAACACAAGCAATCGATACTACGCCTTCGACCTTTGAGAAGATACTTTGTGAAATAGGATTTCTCCCTTGTACAATTTCTTCATTTTAGATAGCTAGAGCTAAGCCTGTCCTAAGAATGAGTCGGGTAGGACCTTTCAGTCAAGTGCCTTACCTTCCTTGCCTATTCATTTAGTCCAACAATTGAAATACCTATTCGCATTCCTTCCCAGTCCACTTCGAAAGTTACTTTGTTCAGTCGATAGATGCAATGCTGCGATGGATAAATCTCATATGCTCTCCAACTTGCAAGACCTTCTCTTCCCCCTCTTGGAAACAGGCTAGCGATGAGGAGAAAAGTCGCCCAATGTATGGTCCTAATTTCAACACGCCACCTACACGACTCACTACATAGGTTTAAGGAAAGCAGTATACTCATGACCAGGCACAGCAGAATAAAGGCCTAACTCTCAAAGTAGTGATGTTCCCCCGGTATCATAATAGAGTAGTATGCCGGAACTCTTTCTCTTAAGGTGCGGAGCGAATTGTCGGACTAGGAGCAGCGATTTCTTTTGTTGAAGAATGAGTTCTTCCTCTAAATAGATGGCGAGAATCTGTTCTTGGTGGTAGGGCATGGTTAAGCTTTTAGTAGGCATAGAGTAGAAGAAACTGATCGATCGAGAGAATTTCCACCAGATGCCAGAAAGAGGAAGACAGAAGCAAGAGTCCCCCCAGGGGCGAAATGTGAGTTCATCGCCGGATTCGGAGTAGTTCAAATCAAA
>NC_136413.1:103785000-103802500 GCF_051521515.1 Lactuca serriola | reverse complement strand
CTGGGAGCTGCATGCTAGCGTTTATTGAGGGAGTTGGAAAGAGCATTTGCGGTTGAATCGGAATCGATTTCGGATGAATCCAAGGGGGTGCTTTACGCTAAGGAGAGGATACCGTCTTGTAGTTGCGGAGTTGTCTGGGATGAACGCTTTCCTTCTTTCCAAGGGTGCTCAAGGAGTCTATCAAGGCATAAATCGATATATGAAGCTGGGAACTTACCAATCATAACAAATAGCCGTAGGTTGCTTATTTCCTGAGAGTTTCAGTTTTTGTTCGGTTAGGCTATCTGGGGGAGGCAACTCTTCTAATAGTAATAGACACCGATGCTATTTTTCTACTACTATTAGATAATATTAGATTGACGAAATTCCTTGTTTACACGTGGCTAGGTCGCTGATTGAGAAGAACTACCGCTGAGATGTCTCAGATAGAGAGAGAGGGTTGGTCCCCGTCTTTCGTGTTTAAGATGCCTTAGGACTAGTAATGAAGCACAAAGCTAAAAAGGAAGTGGGAAAGCGCCCGACTGCGAAGCTGACAGAATTTTTTCAATCTACGAGTACGAGTACTAGCAATTGCTTGTTCGCAAAATTCCTTCCTTCATCACGTCATTGGCTACCGGAAAAACATTCTCTCACTTACCCAGACGAATTGATTTCATATCTTTTCATCTTCTGTGAGGACTGTCCTCCTAGCCTTTTCATATCCTGCTTTGAAGCAACTACACTTCCTCGTTAGCCAGTCTGGCTCTCGACCTGCTTCAGTCTCTGGCTGCTGGGACTATTGCAATACTTCGTTCTGCTACCTTCCGATGTTGCTTACTACCAATCCGATAGCTAACCTTGCTTTTTGTCTACCTTATCAGTAACTGCTATATTCGGAGACTTTACCTGAAGAAAACGGAGACATAGAACTACTCGGATTCCATGCTTTCTCAAAGAAATGCCCTTATCTCGATCTTTCTTAGAGGCTAGAGTCTAAGGAAATGGAAAGCCAGGGGAATGCTACCAACTCCCTTTACTCCCACGTTGGAAAGCATATGAACTTGACTGAACTGAATGACCAGCCCCGGGCCGGGGTAAAAGAAGAAGGGATAAGATAAGACAGTAGCACCCACCACTCTGTCAGTAGAAGGTTATCCAGTCGATCTTCGTAAGTAAGTAAGTAAGTAACACTTTCATCGATGATTCCTCTAATCCTCTCAAGGCTTAGAAGGGAGCTGAACCATTTATCTCTATGAAATTATTTGGCAGAGGGACTCTAAAGTGGCCTCACTTCGCTCGCCTCCCTTCCGGTCGCCTCAGCTTCTGAATCCAATCTTGAACGTTCAGTTAGGCATTCAAAAATGCACTTCTCTTTCAAGTTCCAATCAGATTGTTATGCTCGTGGTGACTTCTCAGTTAGGAATTCTCATTGCCCCTTCTAAATGGTTACAGGACTAGGGCCCTACTAGCCTCATCGGCCGATGTCTGCCGTCTCGCGATTCTTGCGTTTATGGACCGAAGGAAAATAACTCCAATCCTTCCTCAGGGCAACATGCTATATTATATGATATATCTTGGGAGTTGAAGGTCGCAGTCCCTTTCCCTCAGGCGAGTTCCTCACTTAACTTAAAAGAGGAAGGAGTCTTTGCGAATTCAGTAGCTATGCTATGTAATACACACCTGACTTCTACCTTCGTGTGTCAATGGATCTTTCACATACTCCCTATTTATTATGTTTCCCTATTGGTCTCACTACCATACCAAACCCTCCCTCCGGTCGCCTCGTTCCCTTGCTTTTCCATTGCTTTGATCCTCTGTCTCTGACACCTTCCTTAATTAAGTGGAGAATTCCTTCGTACTTGAGTGTCCCAATGAGCCCGTAGGCAAGGTCATTACTATTTTAACGCATGACATGAGGTTGTCTACCTCACTAGTATTTGAACTGGAATGCCAGGCGGAGGAGTGTAACTGCCTTATCGCGTTATCCGACTTGTATGTGAAAAGCATTTCGTACTCGTAACTGATCCCTTCCTAGCGAAAGGTGTGCTCCAATGAAAAGTACACAACACTAGTAGTGCCCCTTTTGACGACCAAGTCACAATGGAAACAATGTATCTCTCTGGGGATGCGAAGAATATTTGAAAGCACTTTCGAACCATCACACGGATTCCAACCCAACTGCCCATGATATGGTAAGAACGGAATGGAAGGGAAAAAAAAGTCTTCTATGCGCAGACGTGAAAGCTCTATCAATAGAACTAGCTTCTTTTTATTTAGAAAGGAACGATTCCCTCGTCTGAGAATCGTCATTCACGCACTATTCCTCCCCACTAAAAAAAGCGATTGAGAATCTCGAGAACCTAAACAAAAATGTAGAAGTGAGCGTACCCCAAGGCTCTCCTCTCTCCCTCTTTTTTAGCCAACACCATCAACCCCATTTTTCACCGGTCAAAGCCAAAAATCTGATTAATAGAAGGAAAGGAGATCAGAAAAATAGGCGGACGACTTATAGTATAGGTCGGATGTTTCCGTGAGCAGTAAGCAGCAGATCCCCCCTTATTTTGGGAAAGCTGGTGGCCGCGTGTTAATTCTTTCAAGGCAAGGGGCGGCCTGATTCGACATTGTTGTTTACTCTGATCCGGTCGAGGTGGTTTTCACCAGCGCGTAGGTGGTCTAAGTTCCTATGACCGAGTCTTTCTGGCCCCTGTGAACATCTTTTCTTAATGTATTAAAGAGGGCCTCTCTAACCGGTGAAGGTGGGTGTCCACTAACAGCCATTCCTGGCTCGGCTCCGATAACGCAATTCCGGGAGGAGTCGGTAGTTGGGCGCTGGATCCCTTCGGACCTGGAGAACGTGTGACGCTGAGTCGGGGTTTGGTGAACCAACAGGTCGCTCCTCTAGTTGAAGTATCGGGCCCCTTTTTTGTTGCCTAGGTTACACCTTCGGAATACCCCAGAAGGGAATTTTTATCTACTCCCCCCAATCTGCACTTTACGCCACGCCGACTCCCCTTTCGTCATAAGGCGTGGAATTAGACCAAGGGGAATCTCCATAGGAACAAGTCCCTTAGATTTCGCACATAGGAGATCGAGACACAGCCCCAGGGCTATGGGGAAAGATGTAGATCGATCACCCTAGATAGACAACTACATAGAGGGTCTCTACAAGTCAGTCTATATATTCTTTGATTTCGTTCCCCCCGTAAGATCAATATCACAACCAATGAGGTCCGCAAGTTTCACATCTAAGTAATACTCGATCCGATAGTTTACGATATAGATAGATATATATTTAACAACAACATTCTAAGAAAAGATATTAATAGATATCGGTAGTTGTCCGGTCGTACCCAAACAATAAGATTCCTGAGGAAAATGCACCTAAGATCAAATATTTCGAGCCGGCTTCCGTGGAAAATTCAGACTTTCTTTTTGATGCTGCGGTCACATAAAAACATAAACTTTGAGGCTCAATAGCTAAATACATGGCAATTGAATCATAAGCCGAGATCATAAAGAGCATACTGCGAGTAGGAAGTGGAATTAATACAATGGATTCAGAAGCATCAAACCTCTCTTGTTCGGAAGAATCGAAACACATCGAAATGGTACCAGCCGTACTTAATAATAGAAGGATTTGGCAGAAATATGTAAAATTGTCCCTCCTAAAAAGATTATTCCAGAATAAATGGGCAATAGTTAGGAGAGGTGCGCCAGCGGCGAGCAGAAGCAAGGTTATTAGATACCTCAGGAAAGCCCGGCCAGAACCACACGTGCAAGTTTCCCTGCATGTGGCTCGTCCGTGATAACTTCTTCGGATTTGCGTGAACTAGCGGACCGATCACTAAGTGGGGATGCTCCCTCCAGCATGAGCGAACCTTTTCAAAAGTGGTTAGGAATGGGCGCCCCTCTCCCAGCCCGGATCCAGCCAGGTTCTATTGATCATGTCCCCTTCCCAACAGTTGGAACTTCTCTTGGGGCGTCTTTGGCTTTACGAGAGAAAGCTCGCCGTAGAAAAAAGTCTTTCTCTTCCCGTCCCGGGTCATAGGTGCGTCCACAGAAGAGGAAATCGCAATGCATCTTGCTCAGCAGGCGTAGCTTGGAGTGAGAGTGTAGCGGGGGTAAGGTAAGGAGGCCGCCAGAGAGGAAGGCAAACCGGCCTATTAAGCGCAGCTAAGCTAATATGCGCCGGAGAAAGCCAGGTGCCGTAGGTAAGCTCTATTCGGCCCGGAGCATTGATTCCCCATAACGAATAGGCTAGCTCTATCTCTCAATTACCTATCCTGTGCTCGAGAAGGTCCCTCAGTTCCTCGGCAGCACCTCGAGGTGCATTTAGTTGTCTTACATGAGACTCGGGATATTACCCACTCCATGGCATGACACCTTTCGCTCATCCATTCCGCCCGCCCAGACGCGGCGCCTTTTCTCATTATCATCTACCGCCCTTTCTTTCCTCCCCGCTATTCACGCATGAAGATCGTCGTATGTATGCTCTACTTCGGGTGTCGGTGCTATAGTATAGGTAGGATTACATTATGGCAGGATCAGTCACCCGGGCAAACCAACCCTCCTCCAAGAAGAATTGTGCTATGCCCCCCCGATCCCTAGAGAGCGAAAGAGCTGCCTGGTGATCCCTAGGTTGCAGCACGTTCGGTCGTGAACTCCTCGCGCCGCTGCCGCCGTTTCTAGGACCGACCGACGCCTCACCTGCACAGGTACCTACCTAGTGTCGGTCGCACATTCAACATAGCGTTCGGACTCATGTGCCTTTCAGAACCAGGGGTCTTCGAGCCTGCTGCGTACGATTAGCCAGCCTTGCGGCGGCAAAAGGATTCTAAGCCCCCCCATGCTACGGTTCCCTGCGGTCCGAACCCGGTGCCGCATTAGGTTGGGGAACTGGGCGATAATAGCTCCTCCGCATCCCAAAGCGCGCTGCCCTCCTAGGCGCGCAACACTAAGTAATCCAAGCCAACCCACATTACTGACTAACGGTGGATAATCAAATTTCTTAGACGTACTAAATACAACTCCATGAATGAGCAAAATGAAGGTTGCATTAATGATAAAGATCTCTGGGGAAACCGCTAAAAAAAGATTGAACATGTGGGAGGATCCGAACGAATTCTGCTTTCATTTCCCACGTATGGAGTACTTAGTGACTGACGTTACGGTCTCCCGCAGGTAGGCTGCACGCGGCTAGGAAGGCATAGTCCCATGCGTCCGTTTGTGGATCGCGGGACTATGCGGAAGAGCCTTCTGAGGGGGGAGTATCCCTAAGGAAAACCTTCTCCTTTAATAGGCCGAAGGTCTCGGATTTTAAATTCCTAGCCCGTAGGTCTCTACGCATTTGAAGGAGCTCCCCCAAGGACTCCTTCCCCCTCGGATTATCGAGGGCTCGAGCCCCCCGCCCCAGCCAATCGCCACTTGGATGCAGGCCCGCCATCTCCCGGATGATATCCACCTTGACCTCGAATAGGTCCTCGGCGTTGATCCGGGCTAGATATATATCTAGCGACGAAGGCGCTGTTTTGCCCGACAGGAGGCGGCCCTCTATAGAGCGGACCGAATCCCCTCCTATCACTTCCTCCGGGCCATAGGGGTAGGGGGTGTAGGGCGGAGTCCGAGCTCCCGGAAGAGCGGGAGGCGTAGCTTGTTCCCCCGGAAGCGGTTGATTTACCGCTGAGGTACTACTACTACGCCTGGAACTCGCTGAGTCTTCCAGCATATCCTCGGTAAAGGTAAACCAATCCGAATGGGAAGGTACGGCTGAAAGACTCTCGCCGGCGCTAAAGGCAACCGGAACGCCAAAGCTAATGAAAAAAAAAAAAGGTACTGATAACAAAGATAAAATTCAAATCAAGGGGCAACTTTCGTGTAGTTTGTAATTGGATGTAACTATTCAGATTTTTTCGAGAATAAATCATTCTCTTAATAGATCTCGTCTTGTTCCTCAATCTTCGAAGAATGCGGCGTTGTATTATTGTAAGTTTCCTGTTCCAAACATTTCCTTCAAGTAGACGACAAGTTTTAAATCTTAATGCGGGCATTCCTCCCTTACATGCATTTGCTTGCAACAGATTCTTACTAAGACCCCATAGACACGGTCTCGGTATCTTCACTGTTGCCCCTCTTCTCAAAGCCCTTCGAGAGGAAGATGAATGTCAATGTGCCATTTTCTTCTTTCCCCTACTATTTACTCTTCTCCTTCACTGCACACTTTAGATAGATGTTTCCATCCAATCAAAGACGGCGAAGCGCCTCTAATCTAAAGGCCAAAGAGTGCTCTTTGCGCTACTACGCATCCTTACTCATAGTATAGTGCAAGTTAGGTTTGGGTATAGCAGGACTTGAACCTGCGACCATTAGGTTAAAAGCCCAATGCTCTACCAACTGAGCTATACACCCCAAAAAAGATGTAGTAGTAAATAAGGATTGGTGCGGAAAAGAAAAGAGGGCGGCCCCTCTTCATCATATTAAAGGGGCGCGGCTTTGTATGAGGCTCGTACTGCAGAGCAAGCGAAGAAAACGTAAGGGCGCGCGCTAGCACTCCTGCAAGAAAACGGCCTAGCTAACGCGCCCCTTATTGAAAAGTCAAGGATATTGAATGATCGATATGAGAAAGAAGCGCTCAAGCATTCGAAGAAAGCCGGCCTTACTCAACAAGCACCTTTCTTAGCTTAGTAAGGTTGCTTGTTTCCACTCATTGAAGATTCTATCTACAAAAAAAGGTCAACGGGGGGTACTAAAATGGCTCTCACTGACACCATCTACGAGAAGGTGAGGTCGTCTTTATTTCCAGCCGCCATACGGTTCGCCTTAAAGCCTTAAAGACGGAGAAGGGGAGGAGCAGTTATCTATGTAATTACGGTCTTTGTTGGCCGGGGCGAGCACTCTCTTTTCTTTGTAAAATTTCGTCTTACCAAACAAGACTGACTTCTTACCAACCCGCGAAGGGTTGTGAGGCTGGACTAGGTACGAAGAATGAATCTATATCTGTGCACGGAAGGGCCGGCGGCCGCTCAACTGTTCGAGCGCAATGCAGTGGTATTGGTTCCGATTCGACAAAGGTAGAATGCCTGGTCGAAGGTCCAGTACAGTAGGTAGCAGGCGTGTTCGTTTTGGCTCCCGAGCGAGAACGAGAAAGAGGCGATGCACCATCCTTGCTGCTACGTACGTTGACCTTGACTTGACAGATTCATCCAATTGAACCCAAACTCAAAGGAGGACCACAAGCTCGGGGCTCGACGAAAGAGAAAGTCTCGGCATTAAGAAAATGGGGTTAGCTGTGAAAGAGGCATTCATTTTTTCATGAATATTCATAGCTGAGTCTACTAAAAGAGGGACCAGCTCATCGTAGTGATTAGAGGACACCTCTGATCGTTCACCTCTAATGTGACACGTTCCCTCCCAGTTTGATCAACGGGATCAGTCGGCTAGAGAGCGGGGCTATTCTTCTTCCGAGGAGACAAAGTAGTCTCTTGTACTGACCGAACCCTCAGTTCGGAGGTCTTCGTCAACATGTTACGAAGCTCCAGTCTGGCGGTCAACTTGATGCGGGAGAGGCATGAGTGCAGTTCGATCTTGTGGTGTATTCCTTTGTAGTGAGTAGGGCCTCTTTCTCGTTGATCAGTTCGCCTCCGCTCTATTGAAAGGTCTCCATTCCTACGGCGGTTTTGTCAATGAACCCGTGGATAAGTAGGCCTTTCTTGCAGACCGATCTTCTGCCGAGTTCCTTCCTTTGTAGTCAAATCTGATGATACGCTTTGGCGATGTTACCTACCAAAGAAAAGGCCTGCTAGGTGATCGAAATCGCTCAGGTCAGCGAGGACTCACTCACCTACTCCTTATCTAATACTTTCTTCTATCTACTGAATTAAAAAGGCGACCCGCCGCGCCGGGCTATAAGATAAGAGACAGCTGTTGTACTACTTGACTGGTAAGAAAGAGCTTCCGTAAGAACTGGAAGACTCTTGTATGTACGGTAACCCTATCTTCCGCTACTGCTGGACTGTTGCACATAAAGGCCGACAGAAGCAACCTTTCTTAGCGCGCTTTTCAAGCGCTTAGCTTCTGCTATAAAAAGGCGGCAAGGCCATAAAGTAAGTGAAGTTGCAAGCCTAAGCCAAGAAGGTACGAACAAAGTGACGGGCCCTTTTAGAGAGAGGGGGCGGCTTTCTTGTGGTAGTCATTGCGAACATCTCTCCTCTTCTCTTAGCGTGCACAGTTTGCTTACGCCTTAGGCACATCTATCTTTCTTAGTTTCACGCTGGCCTAATGAATTGAATATGAATAAAAGTCAGTCTTTTAGTAAGCGTATATAAGCAGCTGTTTAGTGTATAAGCAATTATTTAGTGGTCGCACCGGTACGATGGAGGTTGGTTGAAGATGATGTTACGCGGCGTTCAGAACCAGTCTTGAAGTGAATGAATTAGAAAGAACGAAGAAGTAAGGAAATGAGACGACTCTTTCTTGAACTATATTATAAACAGACCTTCCCCTCCACACCAATCACGAGTTTTTCTCCATTCCTCTCATATATCGTCGTAACGCCCTTAATGTTAGGTTTTGAAAAAGACTTTTCATGTCATTCCCATTTAGGTCCGATTCGGATCCCTCCGTTGTTTCCTTTTCCTTCCGCACCTTTTCCTCGAAATGAGAAAGAAGATGGTACACTTGAATTGTATTATTTAAGTGCTTATTGCTTGCCAAAAATCCTACTTCTACAATTGGTAGGTCACCGGGTTATTCAAATAAGTCGTGT
This sequence comes from Lactuca serriola, assembly GCF_051521515.1. Taxonomy (NCBI): domain Eukaryota; kingdom Viridiplantae; phylum Streptophyta; class Magnoliopsida; order Asterales; family Asteraceae; genus Lactuca; species Lactuca serriola. The sequence continues at coordinate 103,793,760 of NC_136413.1, read as the reverse complement.
TTTCCGTGGTTTTCCCATGTTACAACTTCCGTACCAATTCGGTCGATCCGGAATGGATCGGTTAAACATTCCATTAGGGAGCCTGGTCTTGACTTTTCTGTGTGGTATTCATTCTCGTTCGGCTCTTGGAATCACATCCAGCAGTGGTGGGAACAACTCGCAAAATCCAACCACTTCACCTACTTCATTGCCCCCAACCCTTTCTCGTACCTCTATTGAAACAGAATGGTTTCATGTTCTTTCATCGATTGGTTATTCCTTTCCGTTCGTATCTCTTTCTCCAATTTCGGTCTCGATTAGTTCATAAGATTGAATGGCCAATTCTCCTCCGGACCCTCGATTCGATTGTTTTCCAAGAATGTTGAGCCGGGTATGTAAGCCATGTATCTGGGAGGAACTTAAAAGAAGGGCTTTCGGTTTTTTTCACCCCGTTTTGTGGTCTTGCAGCTATTTAAATAAATAAGAATATAAAATTATATATATATATATATATAATAAGACTTTTTTAGAAGAAAGATTCTATATATGTCCAATCCCCAGTGGTGGTGGGACCAACCAAGATGTATGTCGTCCAACCCAACCTCAGACTCTTTCTTCCCGACCTATTTGACTCTCTGGCCGCAGTTATAGTTATTTAGGTGGTATCCCGAGATTGAAGAGATCGAATTCCTCCGGGGAACACACGAAACAAAGATATGAACTGGGTAAATAGAAATGGAAAAGAGATGTTTCCAATTCATCAAAATGAGAAGCTTTTTCTACATCCATATGATCTACTAAAGTAGATCGGTATTGCCCATATAATAAAAGCAGATCTTGGTCCATGGAATCCCAAGAAGGTAAGAACTCCAACCTGTCCGATGCTTCTTCGGCCAAATACGATATACAAGTGGGACCTGCACTATGCGCAAGCTGTGCGAAAAACCGCTTCTTTTTTCCGGTTCTGAAACAACTTGGGCGAAATAGGGTTCTACCGGGAAACCATGGATTTTTTAGTTTTCGCCATTGGTTACTGGTTGAGCCACTGGAATGGAATGAGATAAGAATCTCTGGAGATCTTTCCTCTCCACTTACTCGTAACAGGCTTTCCCTCTGTAGAAGACTTCTTCCGAATGGCATAATTGGGAGATTGATTCCTCGATCTTCAAAGAAAACTGACTCCTCCTACTCCTTCTTCTCCTTTAGGATAGGATCGTCGTTGGTCCTTCTTTCACTAATGATCTAATGATCTCACCATTTTCTAGTAGTTCTCGCGAACGCGCGAGGGACTATCCTTTCTATCGCTTGCCCTTTCTTTTCACTCTCAAGACAAGGCTCTCTCTCTTTTATAAAGCGAAGCAAAGCGCATGGCGCTGAAAGCTCAATAAACACAGACGAACACGATGCAGGGCATAGCATAAATGAAACCGCTGATCATTTCATAAAACATATATGCTTGACCTTTCTCGATGCTTTTTTGGGTGACTCACCAACCGACCCAGCAGTGATCGATGACAGAATGGTACGAACAAATCAAAGTCATTGGATTTGGTAGTTCTCCATGGACTTCTCTCTTTAGCCCTTTGTATATGTTCATAAATGGGTGTGCACCTCCAGATGGGCGGGGGCCGGCCTCCCACTCTCTTATCTTATGCAGCATTTATTAGCGGTTGGGTGGATCGTGCAATAAGCCTCTCTCGACCCTCCGTTTCTCATACGTCTTTATGAAAGCCTCTCGCCTTTCGAGATCCGGTCCATCATCAACTCAGTCAGATCTTCTTGTTTGCCCGCTTTGATTAGGCTTCCTTTAACGGATTTGATCGGCATTTCGTGCCTGCAGTCCTGCTGAATTCGACCTTTTATCAGGGTAGCGTAGTAAGGTTAGAGGCGCAACTAGAAGAGTTGGCCCTATTTCTCTTTTTTGATCAATTCGATTGCAGTCTCCGAAGTCCTTCTTGATCGATGGTCCCCATTAGCATTAGTGCTAATTAGCAGCCGCTTTTTTTGGAAGGCGAGATACTTATGTGTGACCGCGGATTCCACGGTAGCAGTAGTTCTAGCTCTACATTAGGAGCAGGGGGCTCTATCTAAAGGAGGTACGGACCCCTCCCATAGTACGGTACGATGCAGCTGAAAAACTTAATAGGCTACCGCGGCTCGCTTCGCTTTTGTTGCGGAGCTCACTGCTTTTGGAGTAGTGCTTGCAGCTTGCTGCTTTCTGTTCAAGCGGAGCTCGCTGTCTACTCCACGAGTCGCCACAGCTTCGCCTACGCCACTTGTATGTAGACAACAATAGCGCCCAAGATTTCCCCTTCGCGTAGTTCATTGAACCTTCCAACTTCACTCCGTGGCCTGTGCTAAAGAAGCGTGTCTTAACTAATTCCTTTGAACTCATTTCACCTATTCTACCTCTCGATATCTCCTCACCTTGCACCTTTTCTTTCTTTTCCTCATCCCATGATCCTTTCCCATGTCGTGGAAGTGAGCTCCTTCGTCGCTCCTTCATTCTTCATAACGACTATAACCAAGCTGCCAACCAATAAAGCAAGCACCTTCATGGACTGAGACCGTGGAAGCTCCGTTAGCACCTTAAGGCTGTCTTTATCCTGAGAACCCTCGGGAATATTCAGAGACTCGGCTAATGCTTCTAGGCCCACATTCGGAGACAGACCAAGCACCTCTCTTACCCACTCACTATCTAATAAATCGGACTGGCTTATTATCTGAATGAGATCGGAAAGAGAGGAGGTAGCCCAAATCTTCCAATAGGCGCATACGAAAGGTTCTGAAAGAATTGAAAAAGCTCTGAAAAATAAACAACCCGACCTGAGGAACTACCAACAACGGAAGAACTAGCAACAGCAGGAGAAACCGTTTCTAACCTCAGCTTCACCCCCTTCCTCGGGATTCTTTCTTTGATGATATGCCCTAAGCCCCTTTCAGAAGACCGAAGTCATTGGTGCTTTGCATAAGGGGTAAGAGCGCCATAAAGACTATTGGTACCTATCATAGACTTGACTCATTTTATGGGCTTGAATTCCTTTCCCCGAGTTAGAGGGGTTTTCTGAAGGTCTTCCTCAAGGGCCACTTGGTTCTCAAAAAGACTGTTACCCCCGGCCAGAGTAGAAGTAGGCAAACGGATGTTTCTGGGGGGAACTACGGGAGACGGAGACAGGTGGTTAGGCGAGATTCTAACTTCTGGCTCATCGCAATTCCATTTCTTAAAGTGCAAGTCCAGTTTTCTCTTTTTATGAAAGTGAAAGTCAGGTTAGCCCCTTCTTTCAATTCCAAAGATGCTCTCAAATTGTTGTTCAAGATTATTTTACCCTAAGGCTTCTCGCGGTCAGGCAAGCGTGGCAGAGCGTAGCATGTATCCAGCCATCCGAACTACTTACTGAAGGGTAAGCACCAACGAATTACTCACTTCATTCACAGCGCGGGGGAGAGACAGAGAGGGGTCAGTAATAACTCACAGCCGGGGTAAAAAGGTCCTACTTCCTTACTCACTCAAGTCATTGCTTTGACCGAACCATAGGCCGAAAAGAAAAGATTTTTTAGATACTTGTTACAGGCCTGACCAAGAGCGCAAAAGAGCTTTATTTAGAATTAGAGTAAGGGCACGCCATTTGCAATGCCTTTTCTTGCTTTCGACAGGACCCCCTTCCGACAGGAGAAAAAAGATTACGCCAATGCCAATTGCCAATTATATAGAGTTTCTAGCGATTACGACTATAAAGGGCAGGAGATGAATTAAAGAATCGTACTGCAACTGCTGAAGAGAGATCAGAGCTAGTACTAGAGGAAGCGATAGCGGACAAAAGAGCTCAGAGAGCAGTGCAGCTAAGCGGGAAGATCTGTGATCTATTTGAAAGAGCATATCGCAAAGACCGGTATATTGCACATACTGATTGATTGATTGTATAGATTGAGTCTCAATTAGAGAGTTATGATATATCTATAGTACCCCCGCCGATGAGACTTTCCAGCTCGAGGCTAGAAGCTACCAACACTTTAATACAAACAAAAACAGAAATCGGAATTCGTGGGGCCCGAGGCCTTACAGAAAAAGATCGATGAACGATTAAGCGAGACTTTGCCTTAGAGACCAATGAAATGAGACCAAGAAGCTTTATTACACAAAAGTTCTTTGAAGACCTTTTGCTTCTGCTTCCCTGCTTACTATTGCTATCACCTCAACTGCTTTGACCTGCTCACTTAGAGTGAAGATCAATAATGGGCGGAAAGGAGTTCACACAAGACCACAGAGCGAGAGAGAGAGAGCCTTCGCTTACCTGTTTAACCGTGCCCTCCTATCACACCTATCTCCCTTTTCCTTCAGTCACATCCAGTCTCAGTTCTGCTTCCAACTACCGAGCTTGGACGTATAGCAAGATTGAATAAGAGATATGGCATACGGGAATAGTATATGAAATCACAAAGGCTGGAAAGAGACTGGAGAGGAGCGTGGAAAATACTTAATAAAGCACCTTAGCAATTACTAGTAATGCCCTTATCGACCTCAGTCTTGTTTTTTGCTAACTTTAGTCTAGAACTAGACTATCTCATTAAACGTCGAATATCCCTATGATGCTAGCCAGTGAAAAAGGAAGGAGTCTACTTCTTTGCTGGCTTGACTCCAGAACTAGTAGAGGAAGGAAGCGATGATCGGTCTATCCCATTAAGCGTAATCCCGCTAGCCAATGAAAGGACTACTCTTCTTGGACTGTGAGCGACGACACCAGATCAAAGCTAAGTGAGAGACGATAAATGCGATTAAACTGCTTTATAACTGCTCGATTTATAAGTCTTGCCTAAGTCCTAGACTTGAATGAAGCAGCCTGGCTGAAAGTCGTATTTGCTTTTGCTTTTCTTGTTCTCTTTTCTTAGTTAGGCCCAAGAAAGTACAAGATATAGCTTGACTAATATACTAAGATGATAGCTAGAGACTAGAGATGAGAGTGCAGGATCTAGATTTGTAACAAATATTCGACTTTGCTTATGCAAATTGTTATGTACCAAAACCAAAGAATATCGTCGATGGGATACAAAAAAAGAGGATCCTACTTCGCTCATGCACCGTCTTTTCACCCTCCTACCGCTGGTAAAGCTAGCAGTCTAATAAAATTTCTGCATGTTAAGACAGCACACTAGTACATTTTCATTGACCACTGAGACCAACCCCCAAGCCCGGTCTTTGAACTAATAAAGATGGCATAGTAGAAAACTTTAGACTGACTATCATCGCGCTTGAAGTCCACCCAAGAGAGTTCCCCGGCTTCTCGTGATGAGCGCAGCGCAGCAAACGGTGTTTGCGCCAGAGGAGGGTGGTGAGAACCGTTGAGCCATTGGCTTGCTGAGCTTTTCTGATTTGGGTTTCTCACCCACATCACCGAGAGGAGGGCTTTTTTCGTTATAGAAAAGAAAGGTCAATGAAAGGATTCAGTAATGACGCCATGCATCACCATTGAGTGCTGTGCTGAAGAGAAAAAAACCGAAAAAAGTTCCCCACATTGGGAGAGAAAAGAGAAGACTGCGGTCAATGATCAATTGTGCACATCCTTTTTGGATGGTCGGCTTAGAGTGAAAGCATACGAACATAGACTTTGTGACTGACTTCGCCGTATAAGCATATCTTCACTGAAAGTCATTAGGGCTGCTTTTGCCCATGCCATGAATGAGAGTGAGTCCAGTCCATCTTCCTTCCCTGGATATGCTGTGTCCTCTACATTCGCTTCGTCCTCCGCCTCTACTGCGCAAAGATTTTGATCCCCCGTTTAGTGAGTCGTGAAAGCACCTACCTTATGTTTAGACGTATTGGTTTCAGTGAAAAGCCAAATAGAGAGTTTTGCGTGTGCCTGCTTTAGTAAGAGTAAGGAAAAAGCTTGAAAAGCGTACTTGCTTTAACAACGGAAAGAGGTTCCTTCAGCGGTTCAGCTTTAGGTCTCGGTTCAGGTGCTTTTCATGATTGTGGTGTTTGATTGGGCACGGGCGTTCCTGTCCTTACTTAGAGGTCAAGTTGCCACCTGTCTATCGAAGGGGGATTTCCCAGCCTATCTCGGTATATGTTACCGAAAGAAGGAAGAAGAATCTAATGATTTCCCTAATTCTGTGAGAAAGAAAAACCAGTTTGTTAGAGCTGGGGCAGAGAAGCAATCAACAGAATGGGTCCCTGTTGTTCACAAGTGAAGGCACTGAACGGATCAAGATCTCGTAAATTCATTGTCTTTCTTGATTCAAATCAGAAAGAACTTCTTTCACTATTGAAGCCATGCCTGAGCTGTCAGCTTATTAGCATCCCTCTTCTGCGTTAGGAATTGTCCGAAAAGGTTCGATTGAATCCCATGCTTTCATGGTCCCTATCTCTGCCCCGGCACTGGCCGACACGTAGGTCTATTCCGCGCTTTCCTAGGTGCGCATCTCCATCTACTAAAAGTAGGGGTGGTTGCCATAGATAGATTGGGTCATTCGTAACCAGAGCAATAACCGATGCTACAGCATAAACTAAAGCTATACGTGGCGGCCCCTAAAGGCGTAACTGACAGGTTCTGTTTTATCTGCCCATCCGAGTCATCCCGTACTCCAAAAAAGCAGAGGTGAGGTTCGGAGAGTGGGACGGATCTACCTGGCCAAGGTGCCAATGTCAAGTGGTTATCCGAAGTGTTGGAATATGCTCTACCTACGGTACCTAACTAGTCTTTCTTTTCGGTAAGTAAGAATACATTGACCGATGGAGGAGAACCCCCGAAGTAAACATAAATGAAGGGGCATACCCCACCCCAGGCAACCAAACAAAGAACTCAAGACACTCCCCGAGCTCTAAAATAAAGAAACTAACCTATGGAAAAAATTATTGAAATTAGATTACGATTACAAAGGCTAAAAATAATCCAAGTTTCTACGTAATCAAAAAGAGCCTAAGGATTAACCGAAACTAAGCACATACTAAGCCCAATAAGACACATTGGCCTAGATATACATGAGGCCAACTGAAAAACAGGTATACACATCAAATAAACTAGGATGAAACATAGGATTCGGTGGATGATTCGGCATCCTTTATTAATTGCATATATAACGGTAGCCCTTCCTAAATAGTTTTTGAGTAGGCTAGGAAAGAAAGAAGAAATGATAGAGCGAAATGGGTTGGTTGCCCAAAGGGCTATCTGATCTGATCATGGGGGGATAGCACAAGGGCTTAAGGCATTGGTTTGCTAAATCGACATACAAGAAGATTGCATCATGCATGGGTTCGAATCCCATTTCTTCCAGTCTTTTCCTACTGAACACTTTCCTGCTCAAGATAGGGTACTAGAAAGGGATCATACGAAGGCTATGTTCTTTTTTTAGATCTAGCCTGAATGACTCCTAAACTAAAGGTTTTCATTATATCTAAAGTGTGCAGTGAGGGATCTTTATATTATAGGTAGCCAGTCTTTACTTCACTCGACCCAAGCAATGCCCAAAGAGTCCCATGCCTTTCTTGGTCGGACCAAGCCAACTGGCGATTTCCGACAAGTCTTTCCTAATTTTTAGAGCAAGAAGCGGAACTACAGGGATGAAATGAAAAGTGTTTCTTACAATTACGCCCAACAGCCCACTTGAGCAATTTTCCATTCTCCCATTGATTCCTATGAAGATAGGAAACTTGTATTTCTCATTCACAAATACATCTTTGTTTATGCTGCTAACTCTCAGTTTGGACCTACTTCTGATCCATTTTGTTACAAAAAAAGGAGGAGGAAACTTAGTACCAAATGCTTGGCAATCCTTGGAAGAGCTTATTTATGATTTCGTGCTTAACCTGGTAAACGAACAAATAGGGGGTCTTTCCGGAAATGTTAAACAAAAGTTTTTCCCTTGCATCTTGGTCACTTTTACTTTTTTGTTATTTTGTAATCTTCAGGGTATGATACCTTATAGCTTCACAGTTACAAGTCATTTTCTCATTACTTTAGGTCTCTCATTTTCCATTTTTATTGGCATTACTATAGTAGGATTTCAAAGAAATGGGCTTCATTTTTTAAGCTTCTTATTACCCGCAGGAGTCCCACTGCCGTTAGCACCTTTTTTAGTACTCCTTGAGCTAATTTCTTATTGTTTTCGCGCATTAAGCTTAGGAATACGTTTATTTGCTAATATGGTGGCCGGTCATAGTTTAGTAAAGATTTTAAGTGGGTTCGCTTGGACTATGCTATGTATGAATGATATTTTGTTTTTTTATAGGGGATCTTGGTCCTTTATTTATAGTTCTTGCATTAACCGGTTTGGAATTAGGTATAGCTATATTACAAGCTTATGTTTTTACGATCTTAATCTGTATTTACTTGAATGATGCTATAAATCTCCATTAAAGTGGTTATTTATTTATAATTGAACAAAAGCGAGGAGGCGAAGCCGCTTTACCGAATTGTAGAGGTGAAGGTACGAGAACTTCCCCCGAATTGACAAAAAGATTTCGAGCACGTCTGGTCAAAGTATATCTTGTCTTTACCACGAGCCATTTTCCGGCTAACAAGAATGAAAGTTTTGCACATATTCGCGAGTTCTTCAATTTTATTTATTCCTCATAGACGAAAGAAGTAAGGTGGTATACTATATTTCGCCGCTTATTTGAACTCCTTCTAATGACCTATGCATTCTGTTATCATTTCCAGTTGTTCGATCCATTGTGATTTGGTTCCTTGGTGTGGAGAGATCTCTGCCATAAAAAGAGAGAGCTCGTAGGCCTTATTCTGCAGATCAAAGAGCGACTTAATTCCCCATTCATACGAAATAGTATTT